>NW_002987859.1:2026149-2031639 GCF_000006295.1 Pediculus humanus corporis | reverse complement strand
TATTCGGGGTTTTTATAGCTTTAGTTTAACGCTATAATGATTTATAGCAAATTTTTATTAATAAATTTATTGAGTCGTAAACGGTTTTTATGTATGGAAAAATTTTAAAACTACTTTTTCTTTTCTTTCTTTTTTTAATATCTCTCTCTTTCTCTCTCTCTCACTCTTTTCTCATTCGCTGTTTGAAACGTTTTAGTTTTTTTAAATATGACGAACGCATTATATATTTCACGTTTAATAAACGACGAAAAATAACAGGTTGAAAATTTTTTTTTTTTTTTTCATCTATTAAAAATTATTTTTAACAGGTGTTTTAACAAAAAAAAAAAACTTTCGGTAAATTATTTTACGTGTGCGTGTGCGTGAGTGTGCGTGAGTGAGACAAAACGACAACGAATCTTTTTTTTTTTTTTTTAATTTAATTTTTCACGCTTCAAACTTCGAACGCGTTAAGAAAAAAAACGAAAGTGCAAAAAAAATAAATAAATAAAACGTTTAAACGTTTTCTCTCGTTTTTTTTTTTTTTTTAACTTAAAATAATTAAATTTCTTTTAATGATGATAATTTTTTACGCGACGAAATAAAATTATCATTATCATTCATTTCATTTTGAAATTATTATGACGTCAGATAGGGTCTTCATATTTTTCGATGACGATTAAATTGTAAACAACCGAAAAACGTCATCGCGATGAGAAGATAAGTTTGTCGATCACGATGAAAACAATAAATTTTTTCATATCCGGTTGAATGGTCGATATGTATCTCACTTCGGAATAACACGGCGACGGGAATTTTTTTTTGGGCGATTGTAAAAAGCGGAAGTTGTTACTTGATCGAGACCGGAAACAACCCAGGGACTCGATTATTAATGCGATTTAAGTTAATGACGAGTACGCAAAATGTCTTAAAACCAAAATAATAATAATAATAATACCAAAAAGTAGAAAACGAGACGTAATTTATCCACATCGTTAGAAATCGTTAGAGACACGACTAAACGATTACGTTGCATAAGAATAAAGAAAACAAAATAATAATAATAATAATAATAATAATAATAATAATAATAATAATAATAATAATAATAATAATAATAATAATAATAATGAACGAAGTAAAAAAAAAAAAATCTTTAGAAGAAGAGCATTATAATTTTTTTTTTTTGTAATAAAGAAAAAAAAAAACGAAGAAATTAATCATCAAACATGGTGTATAAAAAAAAAAAAAAAACAAAATTACGTGGGTTGAAAAATAAAATTAAGGGTAAAAAAGTAAAAAAAAAAAAAATTTTTTTTAAAATAATGATTTGTGGTTAGAAAAGGGTAGGTTTCGTTTTTTTCATCACTCTCTCTCTCTCCCTCTCTCTCTTTGTCTTGTTTATCAATTAGAAATTTTATAAAATATTTATGAAAATGTATTTATGAAAATGTAGAGTGGCAGCAGCATCAGGCAACAACAACAACAATAGCAACAACAACAACAACAACAACAACAACAATAACAACAAATTGATTACCTACAATTAAAATATTTAAAAAAAAAAAGAAAAATCAGATTCCGTAATTTGATTTTACACGAAATTTAAGACAAAGAATAAAAAAATAAACAAACGAGGAGAAGCGGCAAAGCAGACGACGATGACGACGACTAAGCGGCAAACGGTACGGCAAATGACGTGACGTCAAATATATAATAAAAATTATTTTTTATAATTAATAATTAAGTTTATTAATTACACAAAAGCATCGTCATTAATTAAAAACATTTTCTTTTTTTTAATTTACCAAAAAAATTTATATTTCATTATTCAACCCTTAGCAGAAAGTATAAAAAAAAGGAAAAAAAATGGCGTCCAATCATCCCTTTTTTTACATCTTACGTATTCGAAGAATACTGAAGAAGAAGAAGAATAAGAAAAAAAAAGAAGTAATTAAAAAGTAAAAAACCGAAAAAAAAAAAAATTTTCTTTTTCCCCTCTTATATTCATTGTGTGCGATTTTTGTCTTATGCTTTTTTTTTTCATTTAAAAAATTTTCTTTTTTTTACTTTAAAGTCATAAAACAAATAATATAAAGAAAATGGAGGAGGGGTGGGAGAGGGAGAGGGAAAAAGGAAAGAAAAAAGAAAAACCACTCAAAAGATGATTTCTTAATTAATATTCATCAAGGTAACTCAACGAAAAAAAAAAAAAAATTTTTATCATTATTATCATCATCATCATCATCATCATTATTATTATTATTATTATTATGTTATACTTCGAAACCTTTTTTTTTTTTATTTAATTTGAAATTATTATTAAAATTTTAATTTTTTTTTCTCTTCTTTTTTTTCGTTTAACGGATAAGTAAATAATTTTTTTAAAGATTTTTTTCCATAGAGTAAAAAAATAATTCGATAGAATAATAATAATAATAATAATAATAATAATAATAATAATAATAATAATAATAATAATAACGATTATGAATATGCAAAATATCATTTTCGAGGTTAATAAAATTTTTAAAAAAGGAGGAAAAAAATTGAAATTTGATTTGAACGAAAGAAATACAAACAACGACAACAACAGTAGAAGAAAAAAATTAAATTTTTCGAAAGATTTGTCTTAAAGACAAACAAACAAGCAGACGACAGAAAACACGACATATTTCAAAAAAAAAAAAAAAGGAATAAATACGGAAAAACGAATCCGAAACAAAATTTTTTTTAAAATTTTTAATTGTGTTGCTTCCTAGTTTTCCGAGTTTTTTAATTGACGAATGAAAAAAAAAATTTAAAACGTAATAATATTGACGTCATAGTCGTTACGAAAAAAAAAATTTGTAATTGAAAAAAAAGAAAAATTCTATGTATATATTTGTGAATGAATTTCGATGTAACGAAATCGCGACATTTTTTTTTTTTTAACCAAATTAAAATCGAAAAAAAAAAAAAATATTTGTTTGTTTGTTCGTTCGTATGTTTGTTTGTGTGTTTATAATGAATATCATTTCGTTTGTTATAACAAACAAAAAATAATTATTTATTGATTTTTTTTGTTTTTTGGGGAATAAATCGCGTTACATTGACATAAAATTTAAATATTAAAAAGTAAATTAATAGGAAATAAACAAACAAACAAACAACAAACGGTCATGCGCTTTAGAAAATTCACTACAACAGATGGTCGGTCGGTCGGTTGTTGTAATTTTCAAATAATACAATTATTCAAATAAAAAAAAAAAATTCAATTGGAATACTAATAATATTTTTTTTTGTTTTTTATCGGTGGCAGCAGTAACAACAAAATTATCGCGAGACGTTATTTTGACGTGACATTTTTTTTAACGACAAAATTTTCCATTTTCTTGTTTTTTCCTTGTTTGTTTATTCGTTTGTTTGTTTGTTTATTATTTTCCATATTCCAATTTTACGTTTTTTTTTTATTCTAAAAAGCGGTAATTTTCAAAACGAAAAAAAAAAACATTTATTATATATTTTCATATTAAATGAAAAGAAAATATGAAAATTAATAATAATAATAATAATAATAATAATAATAATAATACAAAGGAAATAAAGGAATACAATAAGAGGAAAGGAAAAAAAGAATGTGGAAATTGTTTTTCCATCATCTCGTGTTTTTTTTTTTTTTCAATTAATGAAAAATTTATGAAAAATGAAGAAAAATAAAAAAAAAAAATTTCTCTTTAGTCTTATTTATTATTTTCGTCGTTGTAACAACAACAACAACAGTAATAATAATAATGATAATGATAATAATATTAATAATAATTTTTATTTTTATTTAATTAAAATTTTAAACAAAATGAAAAATATTATTATTATTATTAACACTTTCGCTTTACCTCCGTGTATTTTCATCTCCTCCACCTTGTTCACGTTCACCTACTCCCGCCCGTTATTATTATTATTATTATCATTATTATTATTTCATTTTCATTGTGTAAAAATTTCGTATGTTTTCTTTTCACATTATCTCTCTCCCTAACTCTCTCTCTCTCTCTCTCTCTCTCTCTCTCTTTTACTCTCTTTCTCCCCCTGTCTCTCTTTCCTCACTTTCTTTCTTTCTCGTTCTTCCCCTTTCTCTCTCTTTCGTTTTTTTTTTAATCTGCATCCTTTTTTCCCGTTCGTCTCTCTCACCTGAATCAAAGAACAACATTTTTAGGTTTTTCAACTCAGACCATAAACCTTTCGCCCGGTCATCACCGAACGCTATTTTCATGTGCCCACGTAAACTGACTGACTCTAATTGATTCTCTTTTAGTTTGTCATTTTGACAAGTAGTATAACGACGACGACGACAACGATAACAATAACAACAAACACAACAACAACAACAAAACATTTAAATTTTCTTATTCTTTTCTTTTCTTTTTTATTTATTCACATCTCGAGAATAAATAATTTGACGAAAGAAAAGAAAAAAAAAGATGGCTGTCTTTGTAAACAAATCAAAATGTCCGAATCGTGATTGAAAATGATTCACAAACACCCAAAAAAAAAAAAAAATGGGAGCCATCCCCTCCCCCTCTACCTCGAGCGACCGTTAAAAAAATGTTTTTATTAGATAATTATCATTAGTAATGATTGATAATAAAAAGAAATATAATAATAATAATGATAATAAAATTTAAACGACTTCATTTTTTTTTTTTAAAATTTTCAAATCATCAAATGGAAAAAGGACGACGACGAAGACGACAAAGACGACGACGACGAGGATGACGATGAAAACGAAAAATGATTCAGCAAAAGATTGACAAAACAAAAGTAGTTTCGGTAGCATTTAATTACCGACCAGAATTTTTTTTATTTTTTCGGAGGGTGTGGGGAGGGTGAGGGAGGAAGAAAGGTAACCTCCTAAAAAGTTTTTAATATCCTCGTAAATAATATAAATCTTACCTTTAGAAATGGTTACGTATATCTCTCTCTCTCTGTATCTCTCTCTCAACGTAAATAATTAATTTTTTCATCGTCCTGGAGAAAACAAAAAAAAAAAAAAATGGCGAGAGAGAGAGAGAGAAAAGAGCAGAAATAAAGGAAGAGTTCGTTAATGTGGAGAAAAAAAAAAAACTTGCATACGCAAGTTAACTCGTCCATGCGTACGCGCGTAATAAATAAAAGTTAATAAAAAAATATTTTTACGTCGTCATCGAGTTATGAATTCACCTCACGAATTTCATATCTTTTCTGACGGACAATGACGACCTCCCCCGCCTCACTTCTTCCTACCGCCCCCCGCACTCCCCGATTCCTACTTGACCGCAACCTGTAGATAAATAAAAAAAAAAAAGAGGAAAAAAATGAAACCGAATTTAGAACACGTTTCCATATTAATCTTATGACAAAAAATCCTTTAAAACAGTAGAAAAAAAAACAGCAGAAGACATTTTGTTTTTGTTTTTTCCCTTCCTCACCACCCCAATCGATTTTACTTTAATCGATATCGATACGCTCAAAGATTTAAAATTCGAAAAATTT
>NW_002987859.1:1994449-2025645 GCF_000006295.1 Pediculus humanus corporis | reverse complement strand
GCTTAACTAAAAAGGAATTAAATAAAAGGTAGAAGTGGTAGTAGTGGCAGTAGGAAGCAAAAAGTCGTTGTACAAACGTTTCCGGTATAACAAAAAAAAAAATAAACCGGAAATGAATTTAAAATAAACCGTTAAATACTCCCGTATATTTATACTCAATTAAATCCGTTAGAAATTTTTTTATAAATTGAATCGCGCCTAAAAAAAAAATCGAATTGTTAACAATAATGATAATAAAAGTATTGTTTACGTTCACCTTTTATAAATTGTAAATTAAATTAGAAAACAATTTAAATTCGTTTTTATGCGAACGAACCGGTATCATTAAAAAAAAGGTTCGTCCGAAAATCGTCGTGGGTTTAGTTAAAAAAAAAAATTTTTTCCTCCCTTAGAGCCACGATAATTGAAATCAATATTATACAATATTTTGTGTTTTTTTTTTTTTTAAGTCTTTTCAACCCTCCTCCCTCCCCCGCCACACCACCTAAAAATCATTTTCAACCTTTTTTTTTTGTTTTTTTTTTTTTTTTTTTTTTCAGGTGGCGGCTTTTGTCTTTATATTAATCACATGACCCCCCAAGGTGGTCGGTCGGCTGGCTCTACTGTCTCCTTCCTTTTTTTTTTTTCACCCTCCCCTTTTTTCCTCCTTAAAATGAAATTATGTCGACAATTGTACCCCGCGGGGTTTTTTTTTTCGGGAAAAAAAAACAAAATTCCATATTGATTTTTTGACTTATTTTTTTATGGGGGGAAGGGGGAGGGGTAAAAAATTCAACGACCGAAAATGCCGCCCCGCAATAAAAAAATAAACGCGGGAATTTTTTTTTTCTTCTGCTTTTCGTCCGCATATATTCTTATCAAAATAAATAATTTATTCAATATTCGTATTTGGTATTAATAAAAATAAAAATTATTAAAGTTATTAATTTTATCAAATGAGGTTAATAAAAAAAAGAATAATAATAAAAATTATTAATAATAATAATAATAATGATAATAATAATAATAATAAAAAGTCGGTCGTGATTATGTTATATTGACCGGAAATAATATATTTTCCAGTAATTTATTACCTCACATGATTATTTATGTGTGTGTGTGTGTGTGTTGACCTGCTCGATATCGCTTTTCTCTCTCTCTGTCTCTCTCTTTCTCTTTTTCTCTTTCTTTCTCTCTCTCTTTCTACTTCCCTTATCAGAAAGGCAATTACAGATAATTTAAATTTAAATTTATCATTATGTATAATAATTAAAAAAAAAAAAAAAAAATTTCGACTGTTTTTTTTTTATTACGTTCATGCATACCAATAAAAAAATAAATATTTATTATTATTATTATTATTATTGTTGTTGTTGTTGTTGTTGCTGTCGCGGTTGTTGTTGTTACGTCATGCAAACGTTTTAAAGTCGATGAATAACAAACCAAATACTTTTCCAACACTCGTTTGCAAAAAACGAAAAAAAAAATTATTTTTGTCGGATTTACTTTTTTTTTTTTTTACTTTTTACCCGACAAAAATTTTTTGACTTTAATAATTTCCGGTTTTGGTTTGAAAGTCAAAAAAAACGTGATGATTATTATCGTGCCACGACAAAAAAAAAATTTTTTTTTTTTTTTTTTTGGTTGAATAATAATTACCTCGCATTAAAAAAACAAATAAATATTTATAATAAGGTAAACGAGAGTGAGGAGGGGTAGAAAATGGAGGGGAAGGGGATAAAAATAATGAGGAAAACATTTTTTTTTTTCTTTCACTCGTTAACGTCGTCATGTTTTTTCTTTTTGTTTTTTTTTTTTTTTAAATTAAAAAAACAATAAGAAATTTATTATTATTATTATTATTATTATTATTATTATTATTATTATTATTATTATTATTATTATTATTATTATTATTATTATTATTATTATTATTATTATTATTTTTCCTTTCTTTTCGAATTATAACGAAAAAAAAAAAAAAGGATGGAATGAAAAGTTTTTTCTCCAAAATGAAAAAAACAATTTCCCCTCCTCCAGTCAAAAAACAAAAAAAAGTAAAAGTAATAATAAAAATAAATAAATAAATAAATTCTGCATGTCAAACTTTTCAATCATGACATTCATTCATGCATGCGTGTAACAATAATAATAATAAAAGAGTTTAAAACTCTTTGTAAACTCGCCAAATAAATTCTAACCCCTAATAAAAAAATTTCAAACAAATTTTTTTTTTTGTTTTTGGGTTATTAAACTCTATGTAATAATGATAATAATAATAGCAATTTGGAAACCTGGAATGAATGTCTAAAACAATCCGACAAACACATGACAAATTGTAGTGGTAAATAAAATGACGAAATTAGAACAAATCTTGTTCTTGTATCGACCTGAGTCAGCTCTTGACAAGGCTGTAAATCTCACTTCTCCTATACCCGGCTACTCTACAGGAGTCAGTCACTGGAGTCCAGTACGGGAGGTAAGTCGTTTCCATCGAATAAGACGGTCTCGATGAGATTTCTAAGAAATGTTGTGATGACATAGGTTATAACCTACTCGAGCATCACTTACATTCAGGTACTTATTCCTTAGGGATCGGCGGGTAGAAACCTGGAATAAATTTTGAAAAAACTTCCAACACAAACATTAAGACGAATTGTTCTGATTATAAGTGAAAATAATAATAGTACTATGGAATGAAATGAAACCAGGAATAAATGCTGGAAAATTCCGACAAGTATGTGGAACTTGTTGAATTTAAAAATAAAAATTCTAGATAAATCCTGGAGAAGTCTGGAGAAAATTTTAAAGAACTGTCAGAGAATTCTGAACATTTCTGAAAATAATTATAAAGACTTGCTGGAGAATTCTGGAGAATTACTGGAGAAATTTTTGAAGAACTGCCAGAGAAACTACTATAAAATCACTAGAGAAAGATCGCTGGAGAAATTCTAAAAAAGTCTGGAGAAATATAATAATAATAATAATAATAATAATAATAATAATAACAATAATAATAATAACAATAATAATAATAATAATAATAATAATAATAATAATAATAATAATAATAATAATGAATAATGAACCTTTGTTCCGTCGGCCACAAATTTTCCTTCTTTAGATTTATTTAGAAAAAAAAAAAATTCGTTTTACGTTTATCAAAGGAAAAAAAAAAAGATTAAAGAAAATTAACGTAATTTAAACAACCGACAAAGGAAAAACGATTTACCGTCGTCCGATATTCGAAACAATTTTCATTATTATTATTAATTTTGACGTCAAACAGAAATATCATTAAACGACAGCAAAAGATTTTAACTTATGAGAAAACTCGATTTCGAACAACAAAAAAAAAAAAGTAAATTTTCCCAACCGGAAACGGTTTTGTTCGGATACCAAAAACCTGATTGTACCGGAAATAAAAAACTTGAAAATTTTTTATGAATTTGTAAGAATATAGTGATGTGAAAAAATTCACGAAAACAATAATAATAATGTTTCCGTTTATAATTTTTCCAACAGAAAACAACAAACAAAGTTCAAAGTTAAAAAAAAAAAAAAAAAACTCATAACGAAATGAATTTTCATTTCTGACCCCCTTCTCCGAAAAAGCGGAAAATGGTTAATTTTGACAAAAAAAAAAAAAGGGGGCAACGAAAAAAACGTTTTTTTTTTTACTATGATGGAGCGACGGGAGTGACGGTTGAAGCAGGAGCGGTAACAGGAACGTAAAAATTTCGTTAAACGATGGAAAAAGAAAGAGAGAGAGGGGAAAAAAATTATTTTTATCAAAAGGTTTTTATTTTCCAGCATCTCCACTTCCCTCCCTTCCCCTTCCCCTTTTCCCTCCCTATCTCTCTTTTCTCTCATCATCGTTTCCAAAAAAAATCAGTTGATGAATTTTCCCTCCCATTCAATCATAGTTTTGTTTTTTTTTTTCCCTTTCGGATTTAGAATGGAATCCTGTCGCGGGAATTCCGACAGAAAAACAAAAAAAAACATTTTTGACTTTAATTTGAAAGAGCTCATATCAACAATTAATTACTTTTATCATTTGAACGTTGATTGTTTTTATTTTGTTTGTTTGTTTGTTTGTTTTTCGTCGTTTTCCTATTTGTCACCTATTCTTTTTGTTCCAAGAAAAAGAAAATTTTATTGTTCGGAAAAAAAAATTTTTTTCCTGGAAATTGGGACGATAGAAAGAGAGAGAAAAACAGAAAGAGTGAGAGAGAGAAAGAGAGAGAGAGAGACAGTGAGACATAGAAAAAGAAAAAAAAAGAGAGAGAAATATTAAGGTAAAAAATTTTTTACATTTTTCAATTTATTTTTTTTTCTGTAGTTTTTTTCTTCTTTTTTATTCATTTTAAACAAAAGAATATTTAAAATTTTTTTTTGTTTGTTTCCTTTTCCGGAATAACGAGTTTGCGACATTTTTTTTTTCGATCGTGTAAGAAGAAAATTTTATTTGAAGTCGTATCAAAAAAAAAAAAAAAATTCTAAGAAAAGCAAAAAAAAGAAAAGCCATAAGGAAAATTTTTTGAAAAAGAAATACCACCGCCAGTACTACTACAAAAATTCGAATAATGTTTAGTATACAAAACCTAAAACGGATGCTAAACAACTCCTCACAACAACAACAACAACAACAACCACAGTAATAATAATAATAACACTAATAATAATAATAATAAAAACGGTATAAATAGTAAAAAAATTATTCGAACGTTTCTTTTCTTCTTCTTCTTTTTTGAAAAAATTCTATGACGTCATTAAAACATAGAAAATATAAAAAAAAAAAACGTTAAACAAACAAACAACAACTCGAGTGGCATTTAAAAAACTATTTAAAAAAGTTTTTCTTTTTTTTTTTTTTTTTATAAAAATAAAGAAAAAAAGTTTTGTTTATGGCATTTTTTGAGTGCGGAAAAAAAAAGGAAAAAAAAAATTTTTTTTCTTTTTCTTTCTTTTTTCAAAATAATTTAATTAAAATTAAATTAAAAGAAAGAAAGAAAGAAAGAATGAAAAAAAAATGAAAGATGAAGAAGGAGAAAAAAAAAAGAAAAAAGACGAAGAAGTAAAAACAAAGTGGTTTTAGATTGTTGGCAATTAATTTAAAAATGAAATAATACAAATTAAAATTAAAAAGAAAAGAAATATTTTTTATTTTTTCTTTCTTTTCGTTGCTTTTGTTTGTTTGTTGTTGTTAAGTACGTGAAACAATAATAATAATAATCAGGTTCAGGTACCTGTTAGGAGGGGGTCTTTATAAAAATATAATACAAACACGAAAACGTGTACAAATTTTTTTTTTTTTTACGTAAATCCGGACGCGTTTTTTCCACATTTTTTTTTTTTTTTATTAAAATTAATTTAAAGCTTTTCTTTTTTTTTTTTGCTACGAATAAACCACGCGTTTTAACACCCTTAAATGCTAGCAAAAACATGCACGTACATAAGAATAATATAAATGCAATTTTAAAAAAAATTTTTTTTTATTTTCACGAGAAGAAAAGAAAAGAAAAGAAAAAAATTTTTTTGCTGCCGTTAATATGAAAATTATTTACACTTCGTTGCACTCTCTCACATAACAATCGAATAAAAAAAAACAAAAAAAATGAAAAACAAAAAACAAAATCCAATAAAATCTCGAAATAATAAACGGCAGCAAACAAAAAAAAAACGACCATTTTCTTTTTAACAAAAAAAATTTTTAAAAGAGCAAAAAATTTATTAAAAAAAATGAAATGAAATGAAAAGAATAATCGATGAAAGAAAAATCAAAGTTTGTGTGTGTTCGAGGAGTTTTTGTATTAATAATAATTTCCACGTGGCACGAGAACTTTTGAAAAAAAAGCAAAGTTTAAAGAATGAAAAAGTTTTTTAGGGGAACAAGAAGAAAAAGAAGAAGAAGAAAATAGAAAAAAAAAGGGAAAAAGGCAAGCGGTGTTGTAAAAGCAAATTTTTCTCTCTTTTCTCTCCCTCTCTCTCTCTTTGGCCCTTTGAACAACCACAAATGAACAAATGTGGGGTTTATATATTATTTTTCCCTTTTTAAGATATTTAAAACCGTCATTTCCTATTTCCACGTAACCAAAAAAATAAATTTTTTTTTTCTTTTGCATTGCGCGTGCACGTTTCCGCTTTCGCGACGATCAACAAACAAAAAAACTGTGGTGAGAGAGAGAGAGAGCAAATTAGTTGTAAACTATTTTCTAATTTAATTTTTAAATGAAAATAAAACAAAAAAAAAATTTTTTCAAGTAACAAACGAACAAACAAAACAAACGAAACAAACAAACAAAAAATTATAATTTTGTTTCCGTGCCAAAAATTTAATGAAAAAGTTTTTTTTTTTATTTTTTATTTATTTTTGATTGGGCGATGACGTGTTTTTAGTTATTTTGCCGCTTGGACCCGCTGGATCACTGGTGATATATTTACCACATCCGCACTTTTTCTGTTGTTTCATCTGCTGTTGCTGCTGCTGCTGCTCCTACTATTCCTGCCAAAAAACCTTTCAAATTTTTATTTTTTTAATTACCTCCTAATTTATTTATTTATTTATTTTTTTCATTTTCTTTTCTTTTCTCGCAATAAATTTTTGTTTTTCTTTTCTCTCTCATTGACGCTCGTTTATCTCTTCCGTTTCCGTTTTCAAACTCTTTAAATTTCAATTTCATTCAATTTCCACCCAACGGCAAAATATCCTTAACGGTATTTTTTAAAAGGTATGCAAATTAATTAAGTAATTCCTTCTCTACAACCTTTCACCTGACGTACACAAAATTTTTTTTTTGATAATGATGATAATAATAATGATAATAATTAAAAGATTAACGGTTTTTAACCGAAGCGTTTTCTTTCCTTCTGTCATCTGCTTTCACATTTAAGTTAATTATAGATCGCACGTTAAATAATTATAAAGTGTTTAAAAAAAAAAAATTAAGTTATTAATCAATTAATTCAACTTTTAAATATTCGTAATGAAACGACAACGACGAAGAAGAAGAACAACCAACAACAACAACCACGACGATGAATGACGCGACGAAAAAAAAAAATTGTTTTGTAATAATTTTTAATTAATTAATAAAAAAAAATAATGAAGAATTTTTTAAAATAATAAAAGTATCACTCATAACGTTTCTTAATAGCAGATAGGAGAGCATGTATCATTGTTACCAACTTAAAAAATTTAAAACGCGAGGAAAAAAAATATTTTACGTTTTAAAAATTTTAAAAAATAATAAAAAAAATTTTTTTTTTTTTGATAAAATTTTGACGTAACCTTGGCAATAAGAGAGAGAAAGAGAGAGAAAAAAAAGGTTTTTTTCCTTTGACAAATTTTTTTTTTTTAAATAAATTTTTTTTGTCCTTTTATTATTATTATTATTTTTTTTTTTAAATTTTGAAAACACGCAGAAAAGTATACCCCCGGGGGAATTTTTCATTCGTTCACCTTTTCAAATAAACAAACAAACAAAGAAATATTCAAAAAAAAAAAAAAAAGAGAGAAAGAGAAAGAGAGAGAGAGAAAGAAAAAAAGGTTTGAAATGCCGTAGTATTCAGTTAGTTTCAACGCGATAACCTTTTACTTCGTAATAATAATAATAATAATTTTTACCTTTTGAAAAAAAAAAAAAAACAACCACCAACAAAAACAAGAGCCGAGTACACAAAAGGAAAAAAATTTTCACCACCAAAAAAAAGAGAGACAGAGAGAGAGAAAAGAAAATTAAAATGAATTTTTTTCCTACTTCTTCTCTAACCGGAAAACGGAATCAAAAGGCAACAAGACGAATAATGTAAAATTTGACAACAATGTTCAAACAACGTCGATACGATTAACTTAAAAATTACGTCGACGGAAAATTTTATTAAAAAAATTTTTTTGGTTCTCCGATTCTCCGAAGTACCAAAACCAATTTTTTTTTTTTAATCGCTCGCATTTTGCAGGAATGCCAACCTAATACAAAATCCATTCATATATTTTATCTATACATATATATAGTCTTCAAAAGTCTAACAAATGACTTTAAAAAAAAAAAATTTTTTTTATCCAGACTGCGTACATCATTTTATACGAAAATAATTTATCATAGACAGGAGTGCCAACGTAATTTATCATATAAACGTTATTGTAAAATTTTCAAATTAAAATTTTCAAATTAATTTCATAAAGTAAAATTAATCGTTGACCTTTTCTTTACGGAAATCATTCAAAATGATAATAATGATAATAATAATGGGACACGAGAGAGGTAAATGAATAGTCAGAAAAACACAATTGCAATTATTAAAAACTTATTAAAACATATTAAAACTTTTAATATAAATTTTATATAAAGAAATCTTTTTTTTTTTTCAAAAGAATTTTAAATTAAAAGAAAGAGTGAAACGAAACAATGGACGAAATTACAGCAAATCATTCATTCATTCATTCGTTCATTCATTTATTCATTCCTTTTTTTCTTTTATAGACCTATAAAATTTTTTTTTTTTTTGTAAACCTGAATCAATTAATTTATAGTTGTACGTGACTAATAATTTAAAGTTATTCAGACGAATTTGTTCAATTAAAAATTTCTCTTTTTTTTTGCATAAGTTTTACTATAAATTAAAATTTTTTCTTCTTTCCCCTACCCCTCCCTCCCCCTCTCTTTCTCCGGATGTAGAGAGAGAGAGAGAAAGAGAGAGAAATAAAGACTATAAAAGTTTGTTTCCTCTTTTTTAATTTAATTTAAATTTATTATTATTATTATTATTATGTTTTTAACTAATGGGAAATTTTATTTTTTTTATTTTTTATTTTTTGGAGAGGTTGTTTGTTTTTTTTCCCTTCTCCAGGATCGTTTCAGAATTTTCTCCCCGAATTTACGTTTCCTTGTCTTTTTTTATCGAAAATTCTCTTCCGGTGCCTGTGTACGATGATAAGGATCATTTCCGTTTTTATTTTCAAAAGTCTTACTCAACGTATTTAACCTTTTTTCTTCAGCGTGAATTTCTCAGCATCCGGTAACATCCGGTTTGTCGGTTGTGTCTACTTCCTGGTCGTGCAAGGACTCGTTAGAGCAATCGGACACGTGATGTGTGTTTGTGCTACACTTTCATAACTCTTTTCTTCCCAAATTCACGACAAACGTTCCCGTTAAGACATTTTATCTTTTCGGATGTTCAATCACCTACACAGCGATCGAACAACCGGAAATGAAACGTACGATCTTTTCTCTCGTTTCTCATTTGATCAATTTTAAATTCCATCTTACTTATCAAACATTAAAACTTAATTTCTTTCTACAAAACGTGATGATTTGATAAATTAATAATTTAAATTTAAACAATTACACCGTAAAAAAAATTCCAACATGATTTTTTTATGATAAAAAATTACTACTTTAGGAAAAAAAAAAACCCAACGAATTTTATTTACTACCGGAAGTAGTTCAAAAAAAAAAAACCAAAATTATTATTATTATTTCTTAAATTTTATTTTAACCCCAAAGCGTATAAAAAAAAATCCTTACGACATTGTTTACATTTATCTAGTTGCCACGTTATTATTAATAATAAAAAATTAAAAAGTTTTATGAAAAAAAAAAAAACCGGATTCGGTTTTCTCTTTTATGAAAACAAAAATCATAAAACTTGGTGAAAAAAAAAAAAAATTCCAAAGTAAAAAAAAATTTTTTAAATATTTAATAAAATCAATAGTCATTTATTTAGACTAAAGGCATTATTTGTATTATTATTATTATTATTATTATTATTATTATTATCATTATTATGGGTTAGTTTTTTTTTTTTTTTTTTAAGATAAAAAAGTTTAAAAAGTTTAAACGGTGAATCGAAACCAAAAAAAAAAAAAAAAAAAAAACAAACAACAACCGGGTAATAATATTAATAGTAAAGCTCATGGCGGCTATTAATTTCGTTTTTAACAACAACGACAACAACAAAAAAATTGAAATTTATTTTACGGATGTTAAAACAAACAACGAGACAAACAACCAAACAAACAACCATCGTTTAAAAATTCTCTCTTTTTTTTAATTAAATTAAAAACAAAATGTGAAAATGTGGGGAAGAAAAAGAAGAAAAGGAAGAAGAAGAAGAAAAAAATTTGGATTGGAAAATAATACGTTATCAATGTCAAAAAGAGTATAGTAAAAGATTTTTTTTTTTCTTAAGTTGGTCAAACTGACGCATTCATTTCAATAATTGCATGGTAACGAACAAAAGTAGCTGAATCATTTTTTTTTCAAGATTCATCCGGTTTTTAAAAAATCACCACCATCATCATCATCATCGTCATCACCACCACCATCTCCACGACCACCACTACCGCCATCATCATCATCATCATTATCATCATTTTTATTCCAAAAACGATACGAAAACGGTTTTTATTTTATTTTTTTAATTTTTCCTTTTCTTTTCGAACTCCCCTTTTTCCGGAACACTCACCTCCTTGAAAATTTTTCAAAAATTAAAACAACACTCATGTTTCATCCCTTTTAAAAATTAACAATAATAATAATAATAATAATAATAATAACAATGATTTTCTTAAAACGTTTTTAATATAATAATTGTCGAATAAAAATTTCCTCTTAACTTAAAAATCTATCTATTGTGTTTTCATAACGATTCGTTTTTATGAAAAAAAAAAATATGTAAGAGAAGAAAAGGTTCAGGTACGATGATAAAAACACACGAAAACCCACAAAAAAAAAAAAAATTAAAACATATTCTTTGTTGTTGTTGTTGTTGTCGTCGTCGGGGGGAATGTTGTTTCCCCTTGTTTATGTTATAACGAATGTTGAGGTTCTTTTTTTTTTTTTTTTTTTTTCCTAATTCAAACTCCTCTCTTGTTAACCTAAAGATAACATTTTTTCTAGAGTGGTTTTTAACAAATTTGATTGGTCGGTACCTTTTTTTTTTTTTTTACATATAGAAATCAAAACATTTAACACCATGTGACAACCGAGATGGAAAACTAAAATGACGTCATTAAATATTTATACTAACACGTTTTACAAACCAGATGGTGAGACACACACAAACCCAATCGACACAAAAAAGAAAATTTTGTTTTTTTTTTTTCTTTTCGGTTGTTTTTTTTTAACGGCGGTGACGTCACAGGAAATCTTCATCTTGTCACGCATAAAAATTTTATTCAAGTGTCGCGCCAAAAAAAAAAAAAAATTAAAAAACAAATTTCGGCGGTGTTTTAGTGGAAAACCGTCAAACTTTTTTCATCCCCTTTTCATTTTCTTTTTCTTCTCCTTCTTTCTTTCTTCCTTTTTTCCTCCTTTCCAGATTCGATTTTTTTCCTTTTCCTTTTCCTTTTGTTTTACTTTTAAATATTTTATGTTTTTATAAAATACGATTTCTTTGGTCACGACGACTATTTTCTAATTCTTTTGAATTATCAAAAAAACAAAAAAACTTTTCAAAAGAAAGGGTAAAAACTATTAAAAAAAAAAAAAAAAAAAAAAAAAGAAAAAAAACTTTTTTTACATCACAGAAAAAGTTTGTTAAGGAATTAACCCTTTTCAGTAAAAAAAGGGATAAGAAAATAAAAGGCTTAAAAAAAAGGCTAAAAAAATAATAATGATGATGATAATAATAATGAAAAAAGGAAAATTTGAAAAATTTTTATCTGTAAAAGGTTGTCTGTTTTAAAATAATCAGAGAAAACCTTTCATTTCAATCGTCGCAAATGATTTAACTTTATCTTTTTACGTTTTTATTATAATAATGATAATAATAATAATACGACATGACGACGATGATGATAATGATAATTTCATTTTTTCCAGACATTAAAAAAAAAAAAAAAAGACTGAAAAAGGTTAAACAGGTTTGCTCTTTTAAACAAAAACTAATTTCCAAAATTAAAAAAAAAAAACTTTGTCGTCGTTGTCGGTGACGTCATAGTCGGGGCGTCATTCCCGAAAATAAAAATTTTATTATATATATATATAAACATAAAATACAAAGTGAAATGATGTAAAAAGCACAATTTTCTTTCTTCTTTTATAGATTAAGGTAAAGGTCAAAGAGCAAAGGGGCGCATACTTATTTATAAATAAAAAGGAAAAAATCAAAGGTACCTGAGGGAAAGGAAATGAAAAAAACAAAAAAAAAATTTAATTTTATCAAATGATATTTAATACAACGAATGAATGTATAAAGTAAAAAAAAAAAGGGGGGGGAGGAAATGGATAAAAATTAAAAAGGAGAGAAAATTTTAGAAAATCGTCATTTCGATCAATCCGGAAATGGGGATAAATAAAAAGAGGGAAAAGAAAAGGAAGAGAAGAAGGAGGAGGAAAATGAGGAAGAAAAAGAAGAAAAAAAGGAAGATGAAGAGGAGGTTGTAAAGGAAGGAATAAGAAGAGGTTGAGGAGGAAGAAGAGGAGAAAAATAAAAAGAAGAAGGAAAGGAGGGGGAAGAGGAGGAGGAAGAGGAGGAGGAAGAGGAGGAGGAAGAGGAGGAGGAAGAGGAGGAGGAAGAGGAGGAGGAAGAGGAGGAGGAAGAGGAGGAGGAAGAGGAGGAGGAAGAGGAGGAGGAAGAGGAGGAGGAAGAGGAAGAGGAGGAGGAAGAGGAGGAGAAAGAGGAGAAGGAAGGGGAGAAAGAGGAGGATGAAATTATAATATTCGCAAATTAGTTTTAAAAAAAAAATTCAACTACAGGAAAAAAAATTTTTCTTTTTTTTTTAACAACGTTCGGCATGATTCGATTTTTAAAATTCTCCATTTTCCCGCGTTTTTTTTTTTTTTTTTTTTTTTTCATTCCATTGAAATAATTTTTTTTTAAAATTGTTTCAACAACCTTTTTCGGGAATAATAAAAAAAAAAAAAAGGTAAATTTTCTAGTAAAAAATTGAAAAGGTCGTTTTAAAATTTTAAATTCATAAAAAAAAAAAAAATTTACATTTTTTCGATGCTAATACAAAAAAAAAAAAAAAAAATTTGAATTTTTATTACCGACAAAAAAAAAAAACCTTAACTCTGGATTTTTTTTTTTTTAGTTCTTTTTCTTCTTCTTCCCCTTCATTTTTTTTTCCTTTTACCTTTTTCATTAAGTTTATAAACCTCTAAATAAAATTTAAAATGATGATGATGAAAAAAAAAAAAAAGAAAAAAAAATGATGAAATTATATTTTAACTTTTACATTTATAATACGTTTTCTAATTCCACGATAAAAAAAAAAAACGTCGAACAAATAAAAACTGGGTTTCGATAAAAAAAATTTTAAATTTTTTTCTTTTTTTTTATTCATGCCTCCTTTTTTTTGTTTTTAACCAAAATAATTTTTTTTTTTCATCTTCTTCTTAAATATTTTCAAACCTTTTCAAACCTTTTTAAACCTTCTTATAAACTTTTTCGACCTTTAAAAAAAAAAAATTAAACCTTAAAATTCTTAAAATATTTACACAAAAGGAATTCGAAACCAATTTTTTTTTTTTAAAGGATTTAAATTATTTAAATATCGAATGATGATGATGATGATGATTTATGTTTGTTCGAGTCCATTTTCCAAAAAAACTTTTCTCCAGGTAAACCAAAATAAAAAAAAAAAAAAATCCAAAATATTTTAACTGGAATTTTATTAATAATAATTTTCACTTATTGATAAACAAAACGAACGTGATAAGAAGAAAGAAGGGGGGGAAAAAAAACATTTTCAAAGTGTTAAAACTCGGGGAGGGAAAAAACGAATGAGGACGAGTCATGACGATAAAATAGGGAGAGAGAGAGAGAGAGGGGCGGGGGTCGGGAACGCCGGGGTAAAAAGAAAAACCGGCGGAAACGGAAATGAAAACCATTTTTTAAAAAATCCGTTTTTGATTTCCGTACCATTTAAAATAATTAAAAACTTTTTTAAAAAAAACAAACAAACGTTCGTTTGAAATCATCATTGACCAAAAAAAAAAAAAACAAAGATGGCGTCCGAAAAAAAAATTACAATCGATCGCAGAGACCTCTATTAACGATTTTATGAATTTATTTTATTATTCATTCGACGACGATTAATTAACAGAAAATAATAAAAATAAAAAAAAAATAATTAAATTTAACCCTTTGAATTAAACGGTGTTACCAACCGACCGAACGAAAAAAAAAATTTTTTTAACCCCCTCCCCACCTCCTACTCCTACTCCTCACTCGATTTTCATTTAAATGCAAATTTTTTGCTATTTTAGCAAACATTCACACAATTTTATTGTTAATTAATATTTGCTGCTGCTATTCTTTTTTTTTTTCTTCTTTACTCGTTTATTTGTTTGTTTGTTTGTTTGCTATAAATAAATTTTTGCGGGGTTAAACTTTAATTTTTGTTGTTTTATACTCGGGTTATACTATTCTTTGTTTCTTTTTATCAATGTTATCAGAGAGTTTTTTACCGGCGATCTTTAAGAAGAAAAAAAAAGCCGTAAACGTCTTAATTTTTTTTTTTGTTAAATTTCAAATGACCTCTGGTTAGCATGTAAATTAATTTGTTACGGTCAAAAAAAAAAAGCCAACGCCTCTCTCCTCTCCTCTCCCGATAAGAAATTTTTTACATATGAACAAAGGATAACAAAGTGAGAAAAGAGAGAAGGGGAGGGGAAGGAGGGGAAACGGGGGGATCGGAAAACCTGTTTTACTTTTAAAATCTTATCTCCAATTTTCGAATTATGATTTCCATTTTTTTTTTTTTTTTGTTTTGGACGAAAGCAGGGGGAGGGGGGGAGTGAGTATACCAGAGAGATCTTTTTAAATTGACCATCTGATAAGAATATTAATAAACTGATAAGAGTACAAGAGAAATAATATTATTATTATTAACCTTCACCCATTTGACATTGAAATTTTTTTTCATTTTTTTTTTTTTTTAATAAGGACCATCATTACTCTCGATTAAATTTAAAAGTGAATTCTGTCAAACAAATAAATTTTTTTTTGTAGAATGCTGGAGAATTCTGGAGAATCGGGAACATGATAATCTAAATGAAAATAATAATAATAATTTTTTACTACTCGAATAAGCGCGTTAAAACGCGTGTAAAAGAGTACGGAAAAGAAAGTTTCTTTTAATGGGGAGAACGAAAGTGAGGGAAAGAGAGAGAGAGAGAGAAGGAGGAAGAAAAAGAGAGAGAAAGAGGAAGGGAGGGGGAGAGAGAGGAGTTAGGGAAATCATTTTTTTTTTTTTTATTTTCGGTAAAACTATAAAAAAAAATGCCAAAAGGTAAAATTTTATCGTTTTTTAAAAATCTTTTTTTTTTTTTTTTCATTTTTAAACGTGCACACGCAGGCACGCACGCACACACGCACGTATACAATTTCATTATGTCACGTCATTATTATTATTATTATTATTTACATCGAAGTTAATCACGATTGTTTTCGACTTGTAAAGTTTCATTAAAAAAAAAAATTTTTTTTTTGTTACCGGTAAGTTTTAGCAATAATAAAACACCATCAAGTTCCGCTAAAAAAAAACTTTTTTTTACAAAACGTGGCATTAGATAACGGAAAACAAGAATAAAAATTATTATTTTTGAAATCTCAAATCAAATGTAAAAATCTCAAACACGCATATTTATGTAAACAAGTTTACGTTTGTCCAGGAAACAAAACTACAGCAACAGCAAAAAAAAAAAAAAACTACGACGAAAAAAATTCAATTTTTCCCAAAAGGGATGTTTCTTCCTTTTTTTTTTTTCTCCATAATTTCCAGACGTAATAAATGACTTTCATTAATATAATAAAACAACAACAACAACACAAAAATTATTTTAAGAATATCCGGTTGTTTAATCGGAATCTTAAAAAAAAGGTATAAAAAAAAAAAAATTTCATGTCTGCCAACTTTGAAATTTCAAACAGATTTCCAAAAAAAAATCAATTTTTCCCGCTGGAGAAAAAAAAAATCCATACAGAAGTTAATTAATGATGATTAGTCTAACAACAAGTATTCCTTACGTGGAATATGATGAATTAAGATGGGGGGAGGGGGAGGGAACTCAAAATTTCTGCACTGCCTTAGTATCCTCTCAAGAGATTTAATAACAGATGATGATAACTTGATTAGTGTGGTGGCCCACGTGTTTACACCGCCTGTTTGTGTTATGTTTGTTTTATGTTTGTTTCTGCACGCCGCTCCCGTTTTGAGTTTTTTTTTTTTTTTAAATATTTTTCTGGTGGGGTCTAAACGAACTGTTAATTATTATATAGTTTCACGATTATATGGGTCAAAATTTGTAAAAAAAAAAAAAAAAAAAAGTCTCCATTTTGTTTTCTCTCCCTTTCTCTCGCACCCATAGAGTAATTAATCACTTTTGATTAATTTTTTTTTTTTACGAAACGTGACATTCATTTTTTTTTCCTTCTGCTTATTTTATTTCATTCCGTAAAACAGCGAAACGTTTACGATTGCAATTAAACAACAACAACAAAAAAAACAAACGAGAAATGATAAATCTTAAAAGTTAATTAAAAACAACAACAACAACAACAACAAACGATTACAAAAAAAAAAAAAAAAAAAAAATTAAAAGGTAACAAAATTCGGTTAATACATAATAAAAGTTAAAAAGTACAAACAAGACTTAATCGATAATTTCTTTTTTCTTTTTTTTTTCTTTTACTCTCATATTGTCATAGTTGTTGTTGTTGTGGTTGTTTTATTTTTATAACATAAACATAAACATTTTATTTTTATTTTATTTAAAACAATGAAAAAAAAAAAATAAACATTAAATTGTTTATTAAGTTTATAAATTAACAAAATAACTTTTTGTGTCGTCAGATTTTGCTTTAATTCTTAATCGTTTTTTTATATGGCATCAAAGGGAGAGAGATAGAGAGAAAAAAAAAAACTACCAACTACAAACCAACGACGACAAACAACAACAATCACTACAATAAATTTTTTTTTATTTTTATTATGATTCATCAATACATTCTCATACGTTGTAAAATGAAAAAAGTTTTTTTTTTTTTTTTTTTTTTTTTCCATTTAAATTTCTTATCAATCAAAAAGTTTTTCTTTATTTTTATTATCATTATCATCATAATCAACGTCGACTTTGATGATGATGCCACCCTGACAGCATGTCACTACTATAAACTACCATTCGAACGACTACTACTACTACAACAACAACAACAACACGAGTGAGTAAGTGGCAAAGCTCAAGTGCCCGGCCGTTCGTCTGTCGTTTTTTCATCGTTTCTTTTATTGAATTGTTTGATTGGCCACATGGCTTAAAGGCAGGCAAACTGATGGATGACTTATATCCATGAGATATAATTAAATCTTTGTCAGTTTAAGTTTGCCATCCTGTCTGTCGCATTCATACTTATCTTATACATTTTATAAGTACCTTTTTCTTCTTTGTAAATAATTCAGTGTGTGCGTCCCTCAGGCGATTGAACTTTTTTTTTTTCTTTTTCTTTTTATTTTATTTTTTTTTTGTTTTGTTTGTTTTCATTTTCGTTGTTGTTGTATTTATCTACAAGAAGCAATCTTTTTAGAACTCTTAATTGGATTCGGTTCAAAGTAGTAGAGAAGGCATAACTGATCTCAACCCTATCTATTCATCTTTTTTTTCTCTTCCTTCTTTTTCTTTTTCTTCTTCTTTTTCATCCCACTTTTTGTTGTTGTTGTTATTCACTCCTCTCTTTAAAACTATTCAAAATCTTACGCGCTCGAATGCAACAAACAAAAATAAGGTTGTTATAATTCCTCCTACAATAATGATTTAATGATTATTTTCCTCCCTCTCTCCTTCTCGTTTCTTTTCGTTTTTTTCTTGTTTCATTCGAGATAGAAATAATGATTATAATAATAATAATAATATTAAATTGATAAATCGTTTTTCGTGGAGTCATTCGAACGTGAATTTATAAAATCATTATTTATTGAATTTAACTAACAAACAACATTGGGAGTAAATGAAGTCGTTATTCATGTGCGGCGAGTAAAGAATATATTTATTATAAAAAACACCTGAAAGGTGTGCCACACGTCTCAAAAAAATTAATATGAAACCTAAAATTATTATTATTATTATTATCAACTGCGAAATAAAAACAAATAATAATAAAATGCCTCAAACAATTTTATTTTTTTCACATAGATCGATTTCAATCAACTGACCTCAAAATTCGACCTTTTTCAAATATATACATACTAAAAAAAAGAAAATTTTTTTTTTAAGTTACGGTACTGAAAAAACAAAACATTAAAAACAAAAAAAAAACACGGTAACGAATCTCTGTCTGTCTTTCTCTCTCTTTCTCATTTGTTTAATTTTTTTTTTATTCTACGTGTTCGGTCGAAACGGGGCTCCTTCCCCTCTTCCCCGTCACGTTGACCCGCGTGTTTGACTAAGGATTATCACATTTAAACATTTTTTTTTTTTTTTTTAATTCGTGGCACTTGTCCGTGAATTCTTTTTCTTTTTTAATTTAAGAGGAGGGAAGGGTCGGGGAGGGGGCGGATAAAGAAGAAGAAGAAGGTAGAAGAGAACGAAAAAGAAAAAAAAACTTCTTTTCATTATGGCGCCCACGAATTTAAAATTCAAAAGGATTAAAATCATAACCGCCATAATCTTGTTTTAAATTTTTCACATGCACCTGCTTCTCTTTCTTCTTCTTTTTCTTCTTCTTCTTTTTCGTCGGATTTACCTTTTGACCTAACTACGGTTTGTCCTATACGATTTACATTTGCTTCCAGAAAAAAAAACAAACAAACAAAAAACAAACGAAAAACAAACGACAAACATCGGATTCATTTTACCTTTTTTTGTTTTTTCTTCTTCTATTTTTTTCATTTCTTTCGGTAGCTTTTACACCACCCCCTCCCTCTCCCACAAAAAAAAAATTTAATTCAAATTCTTTTAGTAATAAAAAAAAAAAAAAAAAAAAAAATTGTCGTGTCGATAGCGATTATAAATTTATCAAAAGTCACGTTAAAATGACGAAATTCACGGGTGGTTTTTTATTTTTTCATGTTTATATAAACAAATAAATTTTTTTTTTATATTATTTTTCCCTCTCTCTCCCCCCCGTGGTCTCCCGCGTTTTCCATCGCGTTTCGTCTCGTGCCACGACTTTAACGATACGATAAAAAAAAAAAAAGAAAAATTACCTTAAAAACCTTAGTAATTTCATTCCAGACTTTTTTTTTTGGATTCCAAAAAAATAAAAAAATTTTCCAGCAATTAAAAATAATAAAAAAATAACATAAAATGTCGGAAAATTATTTCTTAACCCCCTCCCTCCCTCCCTTACCCCTAAATTTTTTATCGTTTGAGTTAACACAAGGAAAAAAAAAAACAAAAAAATAAAAGAAAAAGAAAATTCTAGAAGACTTTTTTTTTTTTTTTCAAAAATTCGAGTGTATTCGTTTGGAATAAAAATTGTTCATTTTTTTTTTCCATAAAGTATTTTTGCTCGAAAGACCCGTCACTTGCAGTTGTCTCTCTCTCTCTCTCTTTTACTAAATGTTAGGTAAAAAGGGCAGTCGCATGAAAGAAAAGCATTTTCTTTGAGTATAAAAATAAAAAACCCCCAAAATGTCGGTAGAAGCAAGAGAGAGAGAGAGAGAGAAGGAAAGGGAAATACGTCATCACACATCAAAATAAATAATCATTCGTCATAATTTTCTTACGGTTCACAAAAAAATTATTTTCTCAAATTATTTTTTTTTTTGTAACGAACCTAAAAATGGTTTTTCTATTGTTTGACCCCGTCGCGCACTCACACACACACACGCACACACACTACAACGTAATTACTCTTTTTTCCTTACAAAATCGAATAAACGATAATGACGGAGGTAATTGTTGGTTGGTTGGTAAAAAAAAAAAAAAATTTTTCTTTTTTTTTTACTTTCTTGTTAAAAAAAATCAAATGTCAAATTTTGACCTTTTAAACATCTAATTATTGCTTTCCTCGTCGTACACTCATGCACACGCACGCACACACACACGATTTGATAACGGTTATCAATACTATAAATAGACTATAAATTTTATTACTTTATCCCTGAATAATAAACTCGTGTATGCCGAAAAATTACGACTTCTTCTGAACTTTTCGGATTTTTTCAATCCGTCAAAAAAAAAAAATTATTTTGTTATTATTATTATTGAGAAAAAGGGTTTAACAAACGGTTATATAAAATTTTGTTTGTTGAAAGCAGAAGAAAAAAAATCGAATTTTAAAATGGCAACGCTTTTTTTAAAATTATAGAATTTGTCGCATTTTCGTTTTACCAAAATTTTTGATATTAAAAAAGAAAAAAATCAAAATTTAAAGTTCAAGCTAAAAAAATAAAATAAAAAAAAAAGAATTTACCGTTCGTTTGTTTGTTTGTTTGTTTGTTCGTTTGCTTCATTTCACATTTGAAACGTGTTTTTTTTTTTTTTATATATTAAAATAAAATAAATTAAACGTTAATAATAATGTTAACGATGTGTATTCGTTTTTTTTTTTCAACCGGATGTTTTTTTGTTTGCCATTTTTTTTTTATTTTTATTATTGCTTCTTGTCTTTACTCCCTCCCGTCTCCCCTTCCTCCCCCAATTTCCCTTCAAATCCTCTTCAATCAACCATTAAAAATGATTTGAAAATTTTTTTTTTTTTCTTTTCGTACGAAAACTAAACTCATTAAAAAAAAGTACTCGAAAGTTTTTTATTCTTGTTTATTTTATTTAAAAAAAAAAAAAAAAAAGAAATAAGAACAAGAAATAAAAAGAAAAAGGAGAGAAACTTCGAGAAACGGAAAAACGGGCGGAAGTGGTGGCCTTTTTCTCTGTACAAAAATCCGACGGTTTTCATAATATTTACAATTTTAAAACGTACAAACAAAATATATATATTTTATAAAATCTTTCTCGATTCATCTTTCTTAACGCGTTTATATTCCTGTCACGTGGGATTATTAAAATATTTATTTAACCAAAATAATTCAGAAATTTAAATCTTTACAGAAATTTAAAAAAACAAACAAAAAAACCGTTACAAATTATTTATCCGAATATTTTATTGTCAAAATAAAATGGCAGCCCAAAAAAAACAAAAAAAAAATCAATTCGAAAAAACAGTGATAACGATAAAATTCGTTAATCATTTTTTAATACACCGGAAAAAGGAGGGAAGGGGGAAGAAATTAAATAACCTTAGATGATGAAAGAAAATTCTAGAAAGTAATAATACCTAAAAATGAAAAAAAAAAAGATGGCGAAGAAACAACGTCTACAATTTCGTCATGTTTTTAAACACACACACACACATATGTATATATAACGTGACACAAAGAATCGTTTGAAAACTTTTACATAAATAAAGTTTACGACAAAAAAAAAAGAGAGAGAGAGAGAATGAGAGAGTATATTTACAAAGAACATGAAAATATAAACTCCAGAGAGATTTTCCACCTCGATTCCAGGAGTGTATCATAGGCACGCGAATAAAAAAAAAAAAAAAAAACTTATATTAATATCTTTTTTCGCACAAACACCTGAGACATTTTTTTTTTTTTTGCTTTTTATGTTTACCTTACGAATTTTAAAAAAAAAGGAAAAAAATTTCGCGTTTTCCTTTTTTTTCCAAAAATTTTCTTTAAAATAAATCGATATGAAAGAAAATTTATTGATTTTTGATACTCGACGTTTTTCACAAAATATATAATAAAATCAATAATTGATATTTATTAATTTGAAAAAAAAGGGGGGAGGGAAAAAAAAATAAATTTAAAGAAGAAGAAAAAAAAAACTCGACTACATCAGTCATAATGCAAAAATATTTTTTTGTTTTCATTCTCATACAAAGCAAATGAATCACCCGAAAATTAATTTTTTTCTCCCCCCTTTTTTACTCACTCCCCTTTTAATCCCCCGCACACTCACACACACACACACACACACCTTCTCCTTCATTCTAGAATTTCAATCAAATCCAAAAAGAATCATTGCTGACTTTTTTATTATTTTTTCTCTTTCTCCAATTTGAAATGATAATATTTTCCTCCTTTTTCTTTTTGTGCTTTCTCATTCTTTTAATAATTTAACTTCCTTCTCCCCCCTTTCCCACCCCGCCCCTCCCGGGATTTCTTTCATCCCTTTTCGACTTTCCCCCCATGTGGTGTGGTGGCTTCTCCGATGCGCGCCACCGATGATTGATGCATTCTTTAATCAAAACCGACTTTTTGATTTTAATTAAAACCAAAATCTTTCCAATATATATATACGGATATTTGAAAATGTGGCTTTGAAAGTGACGTAATCATTTATCCAGTTATAAATTTGTCAAATGTTTTTACAAAAACGATGTAACCCGCGGGGAGAAGGTAGAGGGGGAAGGAGGAGAAGAAAAGTGTTTTGAAAATATTCTACTCTTTCCGTTATGGCAACAAGAACGCGCTATAAGAATTATTCATTTTTGTAAACAAGAAAGATACTTTGAAGAATTTTGATTTTTTTTTATTTCTATTGTTGTTTTCTTTTTTCTTTAACTTATAGCAAAAATTATAGCAATGAATAGTTTAAAATTAAGAAGAAGAAGAAAAAGAAGAATAAAGCGGAAGTTTTAATTCAAAAAAAAAAAAAAAAAAATTCATGTTCGATCGTAAAAAAAAAAGAAAAAAAATAATAATAAAAGGTAAAAATCGATGAGATTAATCGAACAATTTAACAAGATTTAATAATAATAATAATAAAAACTTTTCTTCTTCTTCTTTTTTTTTCATTGATCCATCAATCAGATGTACAAAAAAGAAAAAAAAAATTAACCTTAAACCTCAAGGTCAGATACCTGAAATTACCTTTAAGGGAAAATAAAAATTTTTTTTAAAGGAAGGAGGAGAAAATGAGAGAAAAAGAGTAAAGTTGAAGCGTTAAAAAAAAAAAAAGATGAGAATGAGGAGGAGGAAGATGGGAAGGAGAAGAGGATGGAGGCGGCGGCGGCGGCGGTGGTGGCGGTATACTAATCTTGTCAATCAAACCTTTTTTTTTTTTTCTTTATTATTAAAACCGCTCCTTCTTCACATCATCATACCTCTTTTTTTTTTTTTTAATAAAGATTTCGAGATCGATTTCCATATTTTTTTTGTTTTCTTCTTCTTCTGTTTTGCTTTCTTTTAAATTCTAGACTAAACTAGACTAAACTAGAGACGAGGATAAAGATTATATTGGATGATCAGAAAAAAAAATCTTAATTGGGTCAAAATTATTACCGGTTGTTTATCGTTTCTTTTTTTCCTTCTTTCTTTTTCTCTTCAGGTACCTCGTTAATGGTCATTTTTTTTTTTTCAAAGCCGTAATTTTTTTCATGGCGTAAACTATTGCAACGGATTTTTTTTTTTTCTTATAAAATTTATTATTTTGCTTCTCTATCCCAAGTTTGACAAACCTGTTTTTTCTTCTTCTTTTTTTTCCCTTTATTGTTTTTATTTCATCGGATCATCGAAATTCTTTTCGCGTCATTTAATTCACATAAAAACTTTTCCGGTAAAAAAAAAAAAAAGTGTCCGCAACTTGAAATTGACCGGAAACGTAATAATCATCATACTTTCACCTTTACGCCAAAAATAAGACGCCATTTTTTTTTTTTAGATTAAAATAAAAATCCCTTAAGAATTCTCTCATCATCATCATGATCATCATCCCGGACCCCAACAACAACAATAACAATAACAACAAAAAGAACCGTGCATTTAATAAACACAAAAGAATTACGTAAAACACACGTACTTGATTATATTAAAGATAAAAATAATAATAATAATAATAATAATAATAATAATAATAATAAAATAGTAACTTTATAGCACGATGAGTACGTCACGTATCACGTACACGATGCGTGTGTGTGTGTATGCACACACATCGTCTGCTAGATTTAAATTTAAAAAAAAAAAAAAATTTTTAATTTATTTTAAATATCGAAACGATTCGTATAAAACAACAACAACAACATTATTTCCGGTTCGGTTTACGATCATTAAAAATCTATAAATTAAACGTTTCTCTCTCTCTTTTTCTTTCTCTTTCTCTCACACTTTTCAAGACTATAAATTTTATAGCAATCGAATCGATTCAAACAGAAGTTTTTTTTTTTTTTTTTAAAAGAAACCAAAAATAAAAAAAGAAAATTTATAGTTTTGATGAAATAAGTTGTTAACATTATAAACACGTGTTAGTAAATTACCGGTTGTTTTTTTTTTTTTTTTTTTATTTAAATAAAATACCGACCGACAGTGTTACCAAATAAGGAAAATAAAAAAAAAATTAACCGCAAAAAATTTCGTTTTTATTTTGGTTGGTTGGCAGTTTAAAAAATGACATGTAAAATTAATTCGTGACATTTTCTTTTTTTTTTTTTTTTCTTTTTAATTGCGCCATTTTTGAAAAATTATTAACTTGATATTACGTCCGGCCGACGAACCGACCGACCGACTCTTTCGTGACTCATTTAAAAAATATTTTCTTTTTTTTTTTTTAGTTTTAATTTTTCCGCACGGGAAAAATCGATTTAAATCGATCGATTACTACTTTTGACTCGAACGATATATCGTTTTTTTTTTTTAAATCGAAATATCATGTAAAAAAAAAAGGAAAAATTTCATAGGACAAACGTAAATTAAAAGCGATGATCGATCGTGCACGAAGAGAAAATGGAAAAGGAAAAAAATTAAAAGTTTAAAGCGTTTGTTTTTCTTTTTTGCCCCCGCCCCTCCCTTATATCCTCTTGAAATCTCTCCCCACACTTATTACTCTTTCCTCCGAATTTTCTCACAGCAATTTTTCTTTGTTATCCCCTCTCGTAATTTTTTTTTATTTTTCTTTTATTTAAATATTAATTCTCATCCACATATTGAATTTTTAATTGTATTTATTTTATTTAATAGAATTTTTTTTATTTGTACTTCATAATAATATTGATAATAATAATGATAATAATAATAATAATAATAATAATAATAATAATAATAATAATAATAATAATAATAATAATATTTAACCGACGGGAAAAATTATTATTAATATTATTAACGATCTCGTGTTGTCATTGCACGTTCTTCTTATCCAGATTTTTCTGCCCCCCCTCCCCCTACCCACTTCGTCCCTATCGTTTCCTTTTTGTTCTCTTTCTATGCAAAACTTTAAACTTTGTTCGGGTTTGAATTCAAAGGTCGAAAGGTTATTTCACAAAAGATACAATGAAAGAAGGAAGGAAGTGGCGCGCGCGCAAAAAAAAAGTTTTTCTACGTCTTCGTGTTATTTTATTTTGTCTCTCCTACGTTTTCCAGAGAAAAAAATAGAATGAAAATGTGGAAAATTTCCAAAAAAAAAAAAAGATTTAAATAAGACGAGAAAAAAAAAAGAAAAACGGGAGAGAAGACGATGTAAAAGAGATTGTTAAGAAGAAAAGAAAACAACAACGAGTTTGGAACGGTTACAAGTTGATGTATTAGGAATTTTGGTAAACAAGAGTTTTTATTACCACCACCTGGCATCTTCACCGTCACCACCGTTCCCCGACCACCACCATCGCCACCACCAACTTCTACATTTTTCTTTTGTTCCTTACAAGTTCCGCCCCTTTTTTTTCGAGAGAGAAAAGAAAATTCGTTTTAATTTTTTTTTTTTTGTCGACCATTTTTTTCCACCGAAATTTTTTCTTATTATTATTATTATTATCATCATCATTACCAATTTTTCAAAACGCGAGGAAAGTAAATTATTTAGGCGAAAAAATAAAGTGTTTTGTCCACGGGGGGGGGGTGAAAGAAAAGGGGGTCTCAAGGGTCTCAAAGGGTATTTAATAATTAATTTCATTATTATTATTAATATTATTTCGTAAAAAAATTTTCCTTTTTTCTTTTTTTTTTTTTTTTTAATTGTTAAAATTTGCATTTTTCGTGACGGTTTTAAATAAAAAATAATAATAATAATAAAAATAATTTAAAAGTTTAATCACGACTCCGTATGAACGCTTTAAACTTTTTTTTTTTTTAAATATTGTAACCGTGGCATCGGTCACGGGGTGTAAAACACATGATCGTGTTGGTTTCGTTGGCACGATTGAAAATTAAAAAAAAACACGAACCGAAACAATCAAAGAAAACAAAAACAAAAAGAAGAAGAAAAAGAAGAAGGCAAAAAGAAAAGAAAAAGGAATAAGAGAATAATAAAAAAAATTTTTTTTTTCTGTTAAAAAAAAAAAAAAAACCTCATCGTTATCCTCTTCTCCCTTTCAAGGGATGAAAAATTGGTCTGTAAGTGATGACCTGTCCCCTCAGCATGTTCCTTACATAAATGCGCGCCCCCCTGCGGGTGAGAATTTAACGTGTTGATGCCATTTGTCTTACCCTCTTAAAATTTTTTTTTTTTTTTTTTCGAAACTCTTCTTCGGGTTTTTTCTTTTTCAAGTCGGACACACAAAACAAAAAAAAAAATTTTGTTAACATGGCGTAAAAAAAAAACTTTTTCCTTTTTTTCTTTTTCGGCATTTTTTTTCTTTTTAGGAGAAAAGGTTGTAGGTATGCAACAAAACAAAAATAACCTTAACGAATAATACTAATAATAACACATTCTCAATTTTTTTTTTTTTTTAATTTTAATTTTATCCTTCGTACCTTTCCTTCCCCCCCCGAAAAAAAACCACGATAATAAATGTATTTCAATACCCTTTTTAACTGAAATTTTTCAGAAAGTAATCGTTCAGACATACTCTCATCAGTCTCTCTCTTCTACCAAAACCTTTTCTCGAACAAGATCCTCCCTTCAAAACTAGTGGAATTCGTTGTTCGAACGGTTCGTTATTATCCGTTCGAACGCGATGATGATTCACTCTCGCTCTAAAACCTTTGGGAACGCATAAAAATAATTTTTTTTTTTTTTTTTGTTAAGAAAAACGCGCGCTTGCGCTATTTCCTCCCTCCCCCAACCCCCTCCCTCTTAAAAAAAATAAAAATAAAAACATTTCGCAAAAAATCCGTTCGAAAAAGTAATTTCGTTCATTTCCTAACGTTCTACCGTCCACTATCTTATAAATATATATATATATATTGAAAAAACATTTTGATGGATTTATGGCATATCGAAGAACAATCGTCTGATTTGGACAGTTAAAAAGTAGGTTGTTAAAATGAACGAGCGAACGTACGAACGTTTAGAAAATGGGGGGGGAAAAAAAGAGAAAATTGGATCAAAAATCAATGACAAATGTTCGGTCGTTTTCTCCGAAAAAAAAAAAAAAAAGCTCCTGGAATTTTCTACTTTAGTTATTATGCCGCCTTAAACCTTTTCAATTTCTCTCTCTCTCTCTTTTTTTTTTTTTACCTTTTACCATCATTTGAAAGTAAATAAATAACTCTCTCTTTCTCTTTCTCTCTTCCACTCTCTCTCTCTCGAGTGAATTAATGAACTCAAATAATTCTTGTACCATTTTTTTTTCCTTCCTATTTTTCCTTTGTGCGATTTTACGCACGCACAAAAAAAAAAGGAAAAAAAGGAAAAAGAGTGCGAACAAAAATAAAAAAAATTTCCTTTTTGGAAATTTTCCACCATCTCTCACACGTGGAAACATAAAAAAAAAAAAAATTCTGATTAATTAAAATTTATGTTACCGCCTACCACATCGTCCACCTCCTCTTCCTCCTCTTAACTCTTTTTCGAATACTTTTTTCCCTCCCCCCCCAAAAAAAAAAAACAATTGATGAAAGCTGTAATTTGAAACAAACACCTTTGATGGAGTTTTTTTTTATCCATGATTGTTATCAGTGTTAAAAAAAAAGAAATTGATAGGAACACGAATAAAATAACAGTTGCGGCCGGAGAAACGTTGACCCAAACGTTTCCATCCCTCTTAAACGTTATTTCGATATTTATTATATTTTTCGTTTCCGTTAGAGCAAAACTTTAATATCCGCTTTGTGAAAAGGAAAAAAAAAAAAATTGATAAATATCGCGTGGGGGGAAAAAAAACATAAGGTAAAAAAAAAAAAAAAATGAACAAGGGATGAATTTTATAGAAAGTCCATCGATCCATCGATCGATCCATCGACGACGACGTGTGGCAGAATAAAATGGAAATAGAAAAAAAAAAGCATAGAGTAAACAACCTTTTTTGCGTTTCCGGTTTGATTTTTTTTCTTTTCTTTTCCATCCATTCGTCAGTCGAATCATTAATTATTATTATTATTATTATTATTATTATTATTTCCAGTTTGATTTCGCGATTTCTGAATCATGTCCAGATTTGTTTCTTTAACGATGATGTCAAATCAATCGGCACGAGTGTTTCATTACTTCCGGTACCTACTTCTCGAAGGTGAATACAAATTTTCGCAAAATTTTTAAAAGCGCCTTTAAACATATTGGAATTTAACATCTGACAACCGGAATAAAACAAACAATCGTTTGTTTCCGTTCGTGATTGGCAAACTTTATTACCAACATTTATTATTATTATCTTCTCGTCGAATTTTAACAATTAATTTTTTTTTTTTTTTAAATATTAATTGTTAGTCTGTTGAGGTTCATCCTGTGCGGCCATCACTCGTTATTAATATTATCATCATCATCATTAATAAATTATTCTTCTTTTTGTATGGAATGAATTAAAAATTACAAAGAATATCGAAATTCGATTTTATAATTTCAATTATCATTATCATTATTATTATTATTATTATTTTTTAATCATTTTGAAAATTAATCCGTTTTATATACTCTTTTAATATCGTATAAATATTAAAATTCCACATAAGCTTTACATTACAATTATTGTAATGAATCATCACTACAAAAGCCTTGAGAGAAAAAAAGAAAAATTAATAAAGAGAGAGAGAGAGAGAGGGAGAGAGAGAAACAACATGTCATTAAACGCGTCATAGGTTTTTTTCTTTTCATTTCAGGTATTTTAAATTTGTTTCCCGCATAACTCCATCATTTTTTTTTCTTTTTCTCCAGCCATTATTCCTTTTTTCCTCAACAATTTCACGGAATCGTTTTGACAGAAAAAAAAAATTTCTCCAGAGTTAAAAGTCTAGCGAGTCGGTTCGGTTCTCAACAAAACAACCCTTTAATGGAAAACCGAAAAGAAGCCACCACCACCGTCGTGTTCACAATTTCACGTTTTTTTTCCTTTTTCCTTCTTTTCACCCCACCATAATGATTTTATGGGTTTCTTTTATTCCCGAAAAAAGAGGGTTCTGAATAAACAAGATGAATGAATGATTGATTGATTGATTGATTTATTTATTCGGTTTACGAGAGTGTTTTTGTGGGGAGGGAGCGGGGAAATTTTGTGTAATGCAATACTGGGCGGCGGTTTTTCGTCCGGCGATTCTCGTTTTTACGTCGCCCCATTTTAATAAAAACTTAACAAAGTTGTTGTAGTAGTAGTTAATTGTAATTAATTATAATTGTAATTAAAGGATTTCTATACCAAAACGTTTAAATTTTTTAAACGATATAAAAAATTTACCAACAACAACATATTTACTCAATTTACCAAAAACAAGAAAAGAAAAAAGATCGATGTCGTTTTATTTTGACAAAAAAAATTATAAAGATTGTTAATGCCTAATGAAAACAATATAAAAAACAATTCAATTTACGATTACGAATTACGTTAACAATTAAATCATCATTTGAAATTTTCCTTTTCTCAGAACCCTACTCCTGCGTGCGTATCACTGGAGACGTTTTGGCGAAAAAGGGATTTTTTTTGTCCATCAAAAGCGATTATTAAGAAGGGCTGTATAAAAATCTAAATCCACGGGTGGTATAGAATTTATGACGAAAATCAAAATGATCCCCCCTCTATCCCCCATCCCCTCGTATTATTATTAGGTATCGTGTGTTACGACCCCTTTTTTTTTTTAAATTCATTCAATGAATGATTCACTTTTTTTCCATTTCACGCGGAGGAATATATGAAAAAAACGAAAACAAAATGGCGGGGGAGGGGGAGGGAGAAAAACTAAAAAAAATTTTTTTTTTAGTTTAGTTTTTTGTACTAAGCGAAAAGTCAAAAATTTTCCTTTAGTGGCGATCGATACATAAAATAATTAAAAATAAAAAAAAAAAAACTTTGCACGAAATATCAATCATTTTAAGTTTTGACAACATGCACACGCATACACGCACGCACCAACCAACCACGTCAAACTCTTTCTTTATCGATTAATTAATTAATTTAAATTTTTTTAAATTATTATTATTATTATTATTATTATTATTATTATTATTATTATTATTATTATTATTATTATTATTATTATTATTATTATTATTATTATTATTGTAATTTTTCCTAATCGAAAAAAAAAAAAAAAATTTTTTTTTACGTGCATAAAAGCATTTAAATTGGTCGTTGTGGCGGATTCAACGTCGGTCGGTGTTAGATTCCGCAAAAAAAAAAAAAAAAAATAATTCTCTAGAACGAAATTTTTTTTTGTTGGTATTGTTAAACATTTTGTATAACGCACGTCTGTTCTTTCACTGCCTTGCACGCTTCGTCTAATCTCCTCACTAATTCCACATAATCCCCGGATTTATATATTGTTATATTCGGTTCGTTCTTTATTTTTGTAAGTAATGAACAAGCACTTAAACTATCACTAACAAAACTAATATTAATAAACAAGAACTTATTACAGCTAGACTAAAAATCAAATGAATCAACGCCAAGCTGTGTAGCTTGCCTATATTACTTTGGTCTTTCGTCAGTCAACTGTTTCGAATGTTCGAGCAAACACTTGCAAATAAAATAAAAGAAGGAGTCTTTAGAAGCTTCGCTTCTAAAGAAGAACAATGAGTTCGTCGCCAGTCTTTTGTTTATAAAAAGTTGAAAATGTGAATATTGAGTACGGGATCATAACACCTCCCCCCTTAAGACGGAAAACAATTATTTTGAAAAAAGAATTTGTTTTCTCCTCTTGTTCGGATTTGACAGTTTCCTATGTCGGGTTCTGAATGGTTCCGTCCAGGTTGAGACTCCTTGAGTAGTAGTAGGTGCTATGTCTTCTGTATGGTAGACTGTTGAATTCTTCCATTGACATCATATCAGGAACATAAATTTAAGCATTATAGCTGCAAGTAGTACGAACCTTTCCTAGGCAATACTCGTTAGTGAACAATGTTTCATAAAGAGTAAAGATAAAAGAATAAAATTATGAGACATAAAATTCGAAACAAAAT
>NW_002987859.1:1985427-1994429 GCF_000006295.1 Pediculus humanus corporis | reverse complement strand
CAACCAACCACGTCAAACTCTTTCTTTATCGATTAATTAATTAATTTAAATTTTTTTAAATTATTATTATTATTATTATTATTATTATTATTATTATTATTATTATTATTATTATTATTATTATTATTGTAATTTTTCCTAATCGAAAAAAAAAAAAAATTTTTTTTTACGTGCATAAAAGCATTTAAATTGGTCGTTGTGGCGGATTCAACGTCGGTCGGTGTTAGATTCCGCTAACAACTCACATGAAATAACTCAATTTATTTTTATTTTTTTATAAACAAAAAATTAAAAAAAGGAAAATGGTTTCGAAAAATCTGATCGAACGTCCATCATTATTCAAGTAACAAGTTTGTTACTTAAAGTGTGAGGCTAACTTATTTTTTTCTTATTGACTGTCAATTAACAAAAAATCAAAATTAATTAATTGAATTAAATGTATATAGTATTATCATTATTATTATTATTATGTTCAACTAGTATTTCGATCGTTTGTTGTTTATTGTTAACAGAAAAAAAAAAAAAAAAATTCTCTAGAACGAAATTTTTTTTTGTTGGTATTGTTAAACATTTTGTATAACGCACGTCTGTTCTTTCACTGCCTTGCACGCTTCGTCTAATCTCCTCACTAATTCCACATAATCCCCGGATTTATATATATATATATCTACGCATTATACACAGTAAATCTTATAAAAATCCTTTTTTTTCGTTTAAATAGCGAGAGCGACGGTAAATAGAGAACCAAATACGACGAATTTCATGACACGCATTCAAACGCAAAACGCACGAACGCATGCACGCATGCACGCACTTGACGCTCCCAAACATGTTTTTTTCTCTCTCTCTCTCTCTTTCGGCGGCGTTTTCTGACTTTTTGTAAACCGCCTTTATACGGGTATCAAAATATTTATCCGCCGCGACAAAAGGGTGAAATCAACGAGAATAATTATTTTCATGCGTTGCTCTCTTTCTCTCTCACTCTCTCTCTCTTTTTTTTACATTTAAAAAATTTTACAATGAGGGCAAAGCAAAAGAGAGAAAGAGAGAAAGAGAGAGAGAGAGAAAGAGAAAAAGAGGTAAAAACAAACATTGAGAGAGTGAGAGTAAAAAAAAAAGAGACGGGGAAGGAGAAATAGAGAGAGAGAGAGAGAGTCGAACCAGAATATTTATTTTGAAAAATTAAGAGAAGAAAATAATAATAATAATAATTTTTAAGCCGTCAATCCAAATGGAACTTTTAAGGTTTCACATTAATAAAAAAAAAATAGTTTGTTCGTTCGTTCGCCCACGTTGTTTTTCCCATTCTTTTCCCTCTCTCTCTCTATCTCTCTCTTTCCTTCTCTCTTTCTTTTTGAATTCTTAAAGAAGGCACTTATCCGTCTTCCTATACAATTAATACTAGAATAAGAAAAAAAAAAAAAAAAAAAAAAAGATCTTTTTTAAAATTTTTCACGTAATCCGATTTTAAAATATTCAGGTTCGGAAAAAGGGAAACGCGGGATGAAACAAGAAGGAAGAAAAGAAAGAAAGGAAGGAATAGGGAGGGAGGGAAAGAGAGAGAGAGGGATCTTAAAAAGTTTTCCTTTTTTTTTTTAAACTTATTACAGGTTACTACTTTATATATATTAATTTTAATTCGTAATTAAATTTAAAAACAAAAACAAATTTTAGAAAAACATGGGGAATAAATTTTGGGGATTCTCAATAACCCTAACGACGCCATTTTGATTTTTCTTTTTTTTTTTTTAAGAAAAAAATTTACACCCAAAAAGAAAAAGATAAAAATGACAAATGAAATTCACACACACACACACACAAAAAAAAAAAAAAAAAAAAAACTTGAAGATTTTAAATGATTGATGAGCTTGATATGTTGGTATGTATGAGTGACGTGTAAGCTTTATTATCATTTTTTTTTTTTAAAAACACTATTACCACGTTTTTTTTTTCTTCTTCCACGTTCAATTTTTGACAGTATTAGAATAAGTATCTCTCTCTGTTCGCAGAACAAGTTTTTTTTTTTCTTTTTTTTTTTAGTGATAACTTGTTTAAACTTCTTTCACACACACACATTTTTTTTTAGTATTTCCGTTTGTATGCAACAACCACAACAATGGTAACTACAAAACTTTTTACTATTATTATTTTTTTTAGGTTAAAATAATATTTAAAAAAAATTTTTTTTTACAACATCAACGTCCGTCCGCCATTATTAATCATTTCGCTTTTTTCTATTCTTATTTTTTTTTTTTTTATTACCTTTTTTTTTTTTAGAAGAACATTCTAGAATCGATTACACGATTAATTACACGGCGGTTCCTCAATCTTGGAATAAAATCTTTCTCTATTGTTTTATTCTTTCTCTCTCTTTTAAGAAAAAAAAAAAAAAAAAAAAAAGTGGAAACAAGAAAAGTGTTAAACGTTTGACCCCGACCGACACTCCAGCAAACAAGTTATTAACTTGTCTGGAAATTTGACATTTGATTTGTATAACAAGGCGAATATTTAGAACTTTTAATAAACGAACCGTAAATCCTTTTTATTTCTTTTTTTTTTTTTTTCGACAAACAACCGCCATATTAACAATTGAACGCCATTTAATCAATCATCACGCGTTCGTAGTAACCGTTCGCTCGTCGATAAATTTTAAAAAAAGGTTTGTTTATTATCCTACAATCGAACAATCGATCGATTAAAATGTGTCTTCGTTGACTTGATATCGATAAAAATCGAAAAAAAAATACAACGGAAAAAAAGAAAACAAAATTAAACATATCGACGACGACGATGACGACATGTTTGTTTGTTTGTTTGATTTTGTTTTTTTTTTTAAATTTGCAAACGCTCAAACTTTTTTTTTGCTAAACTCGAATTACTAACACGGATTTAAATAACGTTTACAAATTAAATTCCGGTGAGGCAAATCACCAATTGCGTCGCGCGCGAGCAAAAAAAAAAACCTTCGGAATCGTCGTCATCGTCGTACGTGACTAAATTGCCGTCAAATACAAAAAATTAAAAAATTCTCTGAATAAAAACTAAAAGTTATTATTATTATTATTATTATTATTATTACTATTATTATTATTAGTTTGGTTTTAGTCGGAACGATTTAAAATAATAATTGAAAAATTTTTGTTTTATTATTATTATATTTCTATTTTTTATTTTTTTTTTACTTTTTAAAATTAGTTTTAAATAAATTAGTTTTCCGTTTTGCGTTTTTTACATTGCGTCGTTCGTTTGTTCGTTTGTTTGTTGTAAAATATTTTTACGATGATTGTTTCGTTAAGTTTTATGTTTTAATCAAACAAACAACTCGTTACTTTTTTTTTTTTGCCAATCACAATAAAATAATTTTGTTTAAAAAAAAAAAAATGGCGAACGTTTTATTTTGTTTTGTTTTTGTTTTGTTTTTGTTTTGTTTTTGTTTTGTGTTTGTTTGGTTGTTGTTGTCGATTTGAAATTTTTTTTTTTAATTACGGATGCAGTCATTTAGTGTTTGTCGAAAAATTTGTCGTTGTAATTAAAAAAAAAAAAAAACAGAAAACGAAACACCTAATGATTGTCGAGTATCGTTTGTCCGAATCAATGTATAATCGACACGTTTTTATTTATTTATTTATCGGTTTAATAATTAATTATATCAATCAATCAATCGATCAATGGATCGATCGATCCATCGATCGATTGATCGATTAATTAATTGAAAAACGATAAATATCCTGTTTTATATTAATACGATCGTGTACGAATGAATGAATGAAATAAAGTTTCAAATAAAAGAAAACAAAAATTTTTTTATTTTTTAAATTTATGCACGAACATCCAGTTTTTTCTCCAGTTTCGATTGTTGTTGCCTCCAGGAACAAACAACACTTACTTCCAAAAAAAAAAAAAAATTGATTTTTATGAAAAAAATGTGAAAAAATATCATGTAAAAAAAAAAAAAAAAAAATTGACACTAAACGATATTAGAAAGGAAAAAGAAAATTTAAGGGGTGAAAAAACAGGGTAGAAACCAGGGTTTGAAAAAAATCTCAGGGTAGGAACCAGGGGAGTATAAACAACAGCAACAACAGCAACAACAACAACAACAATCCCTTTTTCATTATTACCATTATTATTATTATTATCCATCTTAATTCCTTTTTATCACATGTGTTTTCCTACATTTTTTATTTTCGTTTCGTTCATTTTTGTTGGTGCGCCGCCTGGGAAATTAAAAAAAAAAATAAACTCTCATACGTGTGTGTGTGTGCGAACAATTCAATGATTGATTAGCCGTACAAGATATCTTTTAATAAAATAAATGAACCCTAAAGATTTAAAATCCAAAAAAAAAAAAAAAATGATTAAAATGCATCCTTAAAAAAATGGAAAACGTTTTTTAAAATTGGAATTTCAAATTTTTGTTTTAATCCAAAAAAAAAAAAAAGGCAAAAAATTGTTGATTCCCCCGCAAATGAAAGCGTACAAAAAAAAAAAAAAAAAAAAAAAGAATTTCCGGTAATTGAACCGTATAAAAGGTGAACCTGGAATATGATAATAATAATGAAAAACGCGCGCGAAACGCACGAGCAGGTGATTTAGCGATAACAAATGTTATTAATACTCAAATGAATGGGGTCAAATTAATCGTGGCAATAACGATCGAACTTGATCATTACTCACCCTCTACCCGCTTCCGTCACCGCTTCCACCACCATCTTTATTTCTTTTTTTTTCTGTTAAATTCCACAATTTTAAAACTTTAATTATACAGAAAAGAAAAGAAAAAAAGGAAAACAAAGAATGTTTGACCGTAACCTAGAGAAATGAAAAAAGATAAAGAGAGAAAGAGATTGAAAACAATTTTTTTTTTATTTTAAATAATTTTCCTTTGGGATTTCCTTTGACAATAATGAATTATGGTACGATGAGGGGTGCGTGTGTGTGTGTGTGTGTATCTGTGTATATGTTTTAAGAGGGATAAATTTCCTTTTCTAACAAATTTGACCACATGTTCGATTGTAACCTTAAATTTTTATTCGTAATGCGCTACTCAATTTATAAACCGGTCATGGTTTTCTTTTTTCTTTTTTTAGTTAAAACTAAAACTAAATTTTTTTTTTTTTGAAGCTAAAATTTCCTACTACCGTGACGAATGATTCGCTTGCACATGCGTAACAATTTCAACTTGGGGCCCTCTTGCCTCTCCCTCTCCCTCCCCCTATTTTCCCGCCCACACGCAAACACACGCATCACCGTAGAAAAATTTAAAAATTACCCAAAAAAAAAAAAAAAAATTACACACGTATATTATTATTATTATTATTATTTAAAATCAATTACGTTCGAATAAGGTTTCCAGGTAGGTTAGGTACGCGTTACGCGTTATTACTCACATTTTATTTTTAGCAAAAAAAAGAAAAAAAAAAATTTTTTTTCCATTTCTCACAAACAAAATCCTCCCTCCTTCCTTAACCTACTCCCCTTCTCCTCCTCCTCCCTCATCCCTTCGCACAACTTATTATTAAATACGTAACAAAAACCTTAATCAATGCGTTAAAAAAAAAAGGAACCTTAAACCTGTACCCCAACATTACCGACCGCATCGTCTGATACTTTGACGACGACGACGTCGATGACGATAATAAAACGTTCTAAGGGGGGAAAGAAAAAAAAAAAAAGAAAGAGAGGAGATCAAGAGGTAAAGTGGTAAAAGAAATATATTAAAAAAAAAAAAAAAAAAAAAAAGTAAAAGATGGTAACTCCGTTCGTTCCTTCGTTCGTTCGTTCGTTCGTTAGTTCCACGTTAGTCAAAGGAGGATGATGCGCCACGATCATCGCACACATTTCAGTCGGTGCCATTTTGTTACGTCGATAGGACGACGGTTGAATGAATGTTGTTGAAATATTTCGCGGCATTTTATACGCGACGACCGATTTTTTTCGTACTTTTTTTATATTATTATTATTATTATTATTGAACGTGTGATTTTTTAAAAATTATTTTTACTACGCGGCGTAATTAATTAATTATTATTATTTTAGGATTAATCAAACGTGTAAAATAAATTAATTTAAAAAAGTAAAAATAAAAATTGAAAAAAAAAAAAAAAACTTTTTGTTTTTTTTACTCAATTTTTGTGCGAGCGTCGTTCGTTTTTTTTTTAATTAATTAATTAATTAATTAACAGTTACTCATTTATTAATTAATAAATAATTATTTATTTATTAAAATATATATATATATATATATAAAATTTATTTTTTGTTTGTTTTTTGCGTTTTTATTGTTTCAAGTTAATAAATTTTGGATTATCGTCGTAAATTTTTTTTTCACTTGTGAAATTTTCGCAAATCGAAACAGGTAAATTTTTATTATTTATTTATTATTTTTTTTTTTACGTCATAAAATTTGGGATTTAATTAATAATAATAATAATTTATTTAATTAATAAGCAGACGAAAATTTATTAGAAAAAACAAAAAAATTATAAATGAATCCCGGAAGGGTTTTTTTTTTTTTTAATAAAAAATCGTAAGAAAATATTTTTTTGGAAGAAAAAAATTTTTCTCACGTTTTATTAATCAATTATTAATTTATTAATTAATAAATTAATAATTATTATTAATAATTTCTTAAAATTGTTAATTTATTTTATCGTTTTTTTTTTACTAATAAATAAAAATTTCGATCGATTAATAATTCTGTGTCGCAAAACAAAAAAAAAATAAAATAAAATAAAATTTATTTTATTTTTGTAAGGTCGCGACACGCACACACACGATTTTTCTTTCTCTTTCTCTCTCTCTCTTTCTAATAACTAAATTGATCGATATAATTGACTTGAGGGGAAAAAAAAAAAAAAAACTTTTTACCACCGTAATATAAGTAAAATTTACCACGTAATTTTTTTTACTTTACTTTACTTCGTTTTCCTCCATTAATAACAAAAAAAATAAAATAAAATAAAATAAAAAACGTAATAAAAACGCATTACTATAAAAAACTCGACTTTCTTTTAACGAACTCATCAGTTTATTCATTATTATTATTATTATTATTAACAATATAACAACAACAACAACAATCGTCGTAGTCGTTTCGTTATTATTATTATTGTTGCTTGCGGTTGTCGTTAACGAGAAACGTTGAATTTCAAATTGATTATACAACTAAAGAAAAAAAAAAAAATTTTTTTTTATGCCACAATTTTCATATTCATTTTTTTTTTTTTTTTAAATTTAATTAACACAAAATTTTCAAATGAGTTTGTTTGTCGACAAATTACCTGACAATCATTATCATTATTATTATTATTATTATCATTATCATTATTTATTTATTTGACGTTTATTAATTATTTAAATCCTCATAGTCGTCGTCATCGTCATCGTCGTCGTCGTTTGAATTACGAACGATCATCTCGTAATAAAAATAAAAAAAAAAAATAATAATAATAAACTTTTTTTTTATTTGTCGTTTTGTTTGTACGTTTGTCGCGTACAAATTTTATTTGTTTTATGCTTTTATCATTTAATAGAAAATCGATCGTTTGTTGATGATGAACGTGAACGACAAAAAAAAAAAATATTTATTTATTTATTTAAAACAGGCGCATGCCGTGTTAATATAATGGCTCCTGCCAAAAATTAAAAAAAAAAAAACAAAATACCTTTTTTTTTTTATTTTTATTACCCTAATAATTTTATCATGTTTTATTTAATAAATTAAAATATAATTTTTTGTTTGTTCGTTTGTCTGTTTGTTTGTTTTAAACAACAACTTTACGGTTTTAATTGTCAATTTTTTTTTATGGTTTTTATTTTTCGAATGGTCCATAATAACATTTTTATGAATTTTTTTTTATTAAAGTTTTGATTAAATTTTTTTTTTATTCGTAAGGTTTTAATTGTAATAACCTTTGACCTTGTTTGAAGGGGGGGGAAATAAACTCGCCACGATTTGGCGTAGTAAGAAAAAGCAACGACGTAACGGGATAACGAAAAAAAAAAGAAGAAAAAAAATTTTTCTTTCGAAAAATAAAATTTTTTTTTTCTTTTTTCCAGACGATTGGTTTTGCTCCATTTTAAACCCCCCCCCTTTCCCTACTCCTCCTTCTCCTTCTCATTTTCCGAAAACCTCCCCAATAAAATACCTTTCCTATAAAAAAAAAAAAAGGAAAAATGTAATATTACTTTCGAATTTTACCAAAAAAAAAAAACCGAATTAGATTTTCAATTTGAAAAAAAAAAATACTACCAGCGTTCAAACATTTTTATTATTATTATTATTACTATTTTTTTTTTTTATATTACCGAAAACAAACTAAAACCACGACTAACCAAACGACAACCAAACATTTTTTTTTTTTAAAAAAATAATTAAAATTAATTATATTCTGTTTAATTTTTTAAAAAAATTATTTTTTATTTAAATTTTAATTTCGGTTGTTGGTTGTTTGGGTTTCTTATCAGTACAAACGATAACGTAAAATGAAAACGAATAAGAAAACGGAAGGAAAACGAAACAAAACAAAATTGAAATGGATTATTTAGAGCCTTTGAAATTGACCGAATCAGGTTTTGTTGTTGTCCTTTTACAAAAAAGGTAGTTAGATAGGTAGGTACCTCCTGATTTATTTACTTAAAAAAAAAAACTTTTAATTGATAACCTTTTAGCTATTATTATTATTATTATTATTATTATTATTATTATGGTCACTCTTAAACACGACAAGGCTCTTATTTGTCGGGGTTTTTAAGCATTTATCCCAGGTCTCTACCCGATTCCTTAGGGACAAATACTCGAATATCGGTGGTGCTATTTATAATATTTTCCGAAGAATGTGGGCCGTCCCACATAGTGCGATTTCCTGGATGGTTTCTTCTTTTAGGTTCTTCATAATCTTCTTTAAATTTCCTTTTATTGAATTTGGCATGGCTCCCAATGCTCCCACGATGACCGGAATCGTTTCAGTTTTTGTTCCCCACATCCTGGTTATTCAATT
>NW_002987859.1:1975846-1983915 GCF_000006295.1 Pediculus humanus corporis | reverse complement strand
GCCTCCCGGTACCAACTCATATCCTTGATCCTTGATATTAAGCTGTCTGGATAGAGGAATTAAAGACATGCAAAATAAAAGTGGCGACAATGAATCTCCCTGAAAAATTCCTCTTTTTATAAATATTTTTCTAGAAGAGTATTTTTGCACTTCCAGCTGGGTGCACCAATTTTTCATACTCTTCTCGCAGAACGCTGTAATATTAGGGTCTACTTTATATATTTTCAATGCCTCAATAATCCATTCGTGAGGCACACTATCAAAGGCCTTTTGATAGTCAATCCATGCCATGCTTAAATTCTTCCTCTTTTGTTTTGCACTGGCCATGATCAATTTATTTATTAATAAAACCTCCTTGCAGCCGTAAGACCCTTTTCTGCATCCATATTGTTCAGGAGGAAAAATGTTATTTTTTCTTAAATGCCCATAAATCTTTTCAGCAATAATAGCTGTTATTATTTTATACATTGTGGGCAAACAGGTTATCGGCCGAAAATCTTTCGGTTCCGTAGCTCCTGATTTTTTTGGCAGCAAATACGTTTTACCTGTGGTTATCCATCTGGCATTTCTTGCCGTCCCATTATTAATTTATTTATGGATACCAGTAAATACTTATGGGTACTTGTAAAATTCTTAATCCAGAAGTTTTGTACCCTATCTAATCCGGGACTTTTCCAATTGGCCGTGTTTTTTAGGCATGTTTCTAAATCCGCCATTCTTACATCCGACATTGTTGAAGAAGCAATCCAGGCATGTGCTTCTTTTTCTTTATTCATCCATGTAGAGTTCTTATTTAATGGATGAGATTTTTCCCAAATATTTGACCAAAAGTCTGCCATTTTTTCTACATTTAAGGTGCTGAATCCATTTTGTATGTTCTGCTCTCTAATTGTTCTGTAAAATTTCTTTGGGTCCGATTCAAACAATTTATTTTGTCGCCAAAACTGCTCTCTCTTCTTATATCTTCTTATTCTCTGAGAATAGAGCAATACCTTTTGTTTTAAAGTTTCCATGGTAAGTTCTATATCTTCCATGGTCTTCAATTTATAGATCCTTTTAAGGTGATCCAGTTTCTTTATTGTCCTCTTCTTTAAATTATTATTCTTCTTCATTTCGGATACCAGGGAGATATGTAATCTTATTCTTTCTATTTTTCCCTCTATTCTTTGTATCCATATTGGTGATGTTGACTTTTTTGTTTCCATTCCTTTATGACGAGCTTCTTTTCTTGGCCCAAGTATAATATCTGTGGCAACTACCCCCGCAGCATATATAATTTCATTAATTGTGGTTAAATTAATGTCTACCACTTTTTCTAATACATTTATGAGGGTGTTATCTATAAGATGTAAAACTTCAGTTGCCTTTTTATTTTTGTAAATTTTCCTTAATGGCTCCCTGTTTATTAATGGGCACATCTTTACTTTTTTTATCTCTTCAATTAGTCTCTCTTCGATGCTCTTCATTTCTGCATCAGTCAACAATTGCACGTCAGTATCGGTTTCGTATTGGTTATTATTATTAGACTCATTTAATTTTGTTATTATTGGTGCATTATCTCTTATAACATTACTGCACGAGGAGTCTACATTTTTCTTAATTTCTTCTAATTTATCATTTTCAATTTTTTTTGTTTTTATTATATATCTTCTTTGGGCAGCCAACTTCTTCGATGTCATGTCCTTCCTGCTGTTTGGGTTTCTCCCTCTCCAGATTTTAAAGGTGTCACTTTCCGATCCTGAACCAAATTTTTGAGAGTAAAAATAGCACCACATCAATTCTTGAAGGTCTTCCTGAGTCCATCTTATTCGATGGGAACGAGTTGTCTCCTGAACTGGGCTCCGGTGACTAACATCTTTGGAGTGGCCAGGGTCAGAAGCAGTGAAATTCACATTCTCGTCGAGCTGCCTCAGGTCGACAGTAGAACAAGATTTGTTTTGGTTCTTACTTTGTCTTGTTCTCATTTTGCTCTTTTTACCTATATATAAATTTATAAATTCATTCACCTTTATAACAAAACATTTTCTAATTCAGTATTTAGAGTTCACTATTATAAAATTTTTAATTAAACTTATCACTTATGTCTCTTATACTTATAAAAGTCAATTTGCTGTAAATCATGTAAAATATGCTGCAATAAGGCAGAAACAATTTAATGTAAGGTTAAATATTATACAATTAGAACACTAGTTATCAGACAACTGGATTAGACAGAACCAATTTTTTACCCAATTGATATATTAAATCAGATATTACTAACTATCTTATTAACCTATTTTGTTAAGCCATCCCTATTTTCAATGAGTATGGTAGAGATATTTGGCTAGACTATTTAGTTATAATATGCAATTAGACTTCAACTTAAGTTGTATAAGGTTTGTTTAAGTTGTGGTCCCTCGGATGTATAATGCTTTTTCACAATTTTTACATTAGAAACAAATACTAAAAGGCTACTTATTTATAACTTAATTAATTGATCTTGAATCAAATTTACAGGCAATATTACACTATCAAGATTATAAACTAAGCAGTAACAAAACAAACTAATTTAAGGATAAAAGAGATTACATAGACTACACTTAACTGTATGCACAACATACAAATTACAATTCTGTACTATTATTAAGTAGTATAAAAGAAATTGATCTCTGCTAGTGTTAATGTAGATCAAAATGGAGATTTGCATAAAGTATATGGCAAAATATTCTGTATTAAAACAATCAGTAGATTAACACAGGAGTACAGAGATGTTATATCCAGCTATACATTACATTAAACCAATAAATAATGAGTATTTATATTGAACTACCTCTATTCTTATTTAGTATGACAATGATATTTAACTCTTATAAGTAATTCAAAAGATGCAAAATTTATTAAATGAAGTCTGGTTAAAGAGAAATCTGTTGTACCCTTTCACACTAATATCACTTAATATAAAGACTACTACTATACTTTCCTAATTTGATTCAGATTTAAGAAAGGTATTAGTTACACTATGTTATTATTAATAAACTTTACTACAATGAATTAAGTTAGCTTAAGACAAGGCTAAAATAACATACAATCACAAGTTAACACTTAACAATAAGGGTATAGAAATTACACCCTGAAAAAATCATGTATCAACCTATATTATTGTAAAAATATTTTAATTCTTATTTTGTTAAATAAGATAAAGATATAAATAGTCAAATCACTTATAATTAATCAAAGAAATATAAAAAAAAATAAAAATAAAAAAATTTTTTGGTTATGTGTTCAATTTCTTTGTTAGCCTAACGTTTTACAATTGAAATTTAAGTCTTAAAATGAGGTACTTATCCGTTTAATTTATATGTACTAAGGTGCCTTCTAAGGTTTTTTATTGCCCACGCTTCCTTTTGTCACATGGAATCGTTGAACAATTTGTAAATTTAAACTTGAGATAATATAGTTATTACTAAATAATTTAAAAAACTAATTATATCACTGTAAACTAGACTAAATTACAAAACTTTTGATATATAACTTATAAATAAACCCTAAAAAAAAACTATTAAAATTAATTAAAGAAAACGATATGACTAAAAGGCTTGTCAACCATGGAACACCAGCGCCCTCCTTTTTCTTATTATTATTATTATTATTATTATTATTATTAATCCTTTACGTTTCCGACCATTTATAAAGATTTTGTCTTTATCAATCTCTTGTTATCTTTATGCTCCCATACATATATATATATATAAACAATTAAGGCGTAAATAATATCATTCACTCGTCCTCCATCATCCTCTTCCTCCTCCTCCTCCTCCTTCCTCCTCCTCCTCCTCCTCCTCCTACTCTTCCTTCTCCTTCTCCTGTTTTCTGATCAAAAAGAAAAAAAAAAAAAAAAAAAAAAGAAAAAATTTTTTGTCTTTGCCATCAGCTCCGATGATCACAGTTCACAAAATCTCTATTAAGGCACAACGAAACAAACAGTTCGTAAAAAAAAAAGAAAACATACGACACGGTCAAATGTTAATAATAATAATAATAATAATGTCGATACGTCTGGAGAAATAATTTCGTAATAATTCCAGTTATTCACTCTCTCTCTGGAATCGGATAAAAATTGTGTGTGTGTTTGTTTGGATTTATGAATTGTGTCTGCAGTAAATTTTGTTTTTATGACTTTTTTTTTTTTTTTTTGCCTTTCGACAAATGAAATTTTTTTTTTTTTTTTAATGCCGTTAAATTACACGACGCGAATGTTTCCGTCCGTCTCCGTCATATTTACGGAAACGCAAAAAAAAATAAAAACATAAAATCAAACGTTTTATTATTTCCCTTATCAACATCATCATCATCATCATCGTTTGAAAATGGAGAAAAAAAAAAAAAATTTTTTTTTTTTACTCATTTTCCAGCACAGACGTCGCGTTTTGGATTATTATTATTATTATTTTTCTTTTCTCCAGTAAACACCACCTGATTCTCGATTTCATCTCATTGATTTTATATATTTATATCAGGTGAAATGTGAACGACGACGTCGACGACGACGCCAACAACGCCAACAACAACAACAGTAACGAACGCCATCATTTTTCATAAATTTTTTTTTTTTTTCTTGAAAAAATTCCAAAAAATAAAAAAAACACAGTGAGAGAAAGAGAGAGAAAAAGGGAGAGAAAACAAAATAATAATAATAATAATAATAACATTTTAAAAGAAAAAAGAAAGAAAAAAAAAATTCATTTCCGGTCAGATTTATGTATAATTAAATTTAACAGTCAATTAAACATAAAAATATTTATAGAAACATTTTAATTCAATAATATGTATTCATATACATACGAAAAAAAATAATTAAATTCAATTTTATATATATAGCGCTATAAAATACAATAATACTATACTTTTAAAAAATAATAATAATAATAATAATAATAATGATAAAAGTTTTGTGATGATTATTACCAACTGTGAATTACTATAAAATTATTCATTAATTTGTTACATTTTTTTCTTTTTTTTTTATAACAATGATTATTTTATAGTTGTTATTTTTATGCTATAATTAAACAAAATGATTTTGCTATAAAAAAAAAAAAAAAGAAATTTTTTTTTCTTTATCGTTTCATTAATTTACATCGTTTACGTAACTATAAATTATTTTATTTAACTATCGTCAACTTTAAAATGTAAAAAAAAAAATAAAATAAAAATAAATTTAAAAACCTGAAAACGCGTTTTTTTTTTTTTTTAAATTAACCGCATATAGCGTGCAATAATAATAATAATAATATTAATAGCGTGATTAATAAGTCGTCGTCGTCATCATCATCGTCGTCGTTAATATAGCATAAATAATCTGTCAAAAAATTTGTTTGCGCTATAAAATTCAATGCAAAGATCGAGCAAAAAAAAATTTTTAATCGTGACCATAAGGTAAACAAACAACTTTAATTTTTTTTTTTCCGGAGTAGATTTTTTTAAAAAAAAAAAAAATTTCATGAGCACAAAAAAAATCGATTATCGATATATCGATCTCTCGACTTTCATATATACTCTTTCCGTAATTAATTCAATACGAGAAAAAAAAAAAAAAAAAAAAACGAACAAAAATTATTTTTTCCACTCGGTAACGTATTATCATCAATCTTCTTATTTCCCTTCTTCCCCCTCTCCCTCCCCTCCATTTCTTTTTCATCTTATTTTCGTCTGCTTTTTTTCTTTCTTGTTTTTAACCTTTTCAATCATTATTCGCGTTATTTTTCATATTTATTTATTTGTTTACCTCCTTACAAACTTCCGTGAAAAAAAAAAAGAAACCGTTATTCATCAATTCACAAACTTGCCTCACTCTCTCTCTCTCCCTCTTTCCCTCCCCTTTCCTCCCCCTTGCTTCCTCCTGAGACGTTTTCTAATTCCAAAAAAAAATTAAAAATTTCGATTCGGATAAAAAAACTCGATATCATTATCATTATTATTATTTTATGAGAATCATCACGAACAATAATAAAAAAAAAAAAAAAATTTTTTTTTCTTTTATTGCATATATCTTTATTAAATTATTTTTATTACTTTATGCTTAATTAAAATTTATTTAAATTGTTTTCAAGTCGTTTTTTTTTTTACCTAACGAGAAAATTTCTTTTCTTTTTTAATGCTATAAATTTATAGCGTTGTTATTTCGATGTTAAAAAAAAAATAAACCAGTAAAAACAACGTACGGTTATAATAAAACACGCACATGTTCGCCATCATCATCATCATCATCATCATCATCATCGTTGTTTTTTTTATTTTATTCCCTTCGTGTATTATACTTTATATCTGCAATCGATCGATTCGATATATCGAATTACACGTTCGAAAAAAAATAATTTAAAACTTTTCATGCACTAATATTGAAAACTTTTATTTTAGCCAAATGCAAAAGAGGGCGAAAAAGACCCAAAGAGGGAAAGGCGGGAAACGGGGATGCCGATTTTTATTTCGATGGTTCATATGTATACTAAATAAAAAGAGAAAATCCGGTGGTGAAGAGGTTAAGGAGAGAGGAGGAGAGTACAAAAAAAATAAGATTTGAAATCTCACAATGGTTGGCAGGATTATAATTGAATTATTAAAAGTTTTTTATCCGGTTAAAAAAAAAAAAAACATAATTTATGTATTTATTAATAAAATAAATACATAAATTATCCCTCTGCACGCAAACTTATTTTTAATAAATAAATTTATTAAATAAAAATTTTATAAAAATTAATAATAATAAATTTTTCATAAATAAAATAATTTTTTTTTTTTTTAATTTATTTACGGTTAACATTATTATTATTATTATTATTATTATTATTATTATAATTAATAAAGATTTCAAATTATAGTTAATAAAATTTTATTAATTTTAAATTAAATCTCGTTAAAATGAAATTATTAATTAATTAATTAATTACGTGAAACGTTCATTAAACTTACATAAATTATTAATAAGAAAAAAAATTTTTTTTTTTTTTACTTATATAATCGTTGAGAAAATTTGTTAAAAACTTTAACAAGACACAAAATTTTCTCTTCTTTTCGCCCCTCCCCCCTTCTTTAACTCTTCCCACTCTTCCCCCCCCATTCTTTATTTTTTTTTATCTAGAATGTTCTACGACGTTTAAAATAAAATTACGATATAGATGTGTGAGTGTGTGTGTGTGTTTACACAGTTTCCATCTTATCATATTTTGTATATTTTGTTGTTATAAGTAAAAAACTTTTCTTCTATAACCGGTCTCTTACTTCGCCTTCAGAGAGTAATAAAATGAATTTGATAAAGTTGAATACAACTTTTCACCCTCAAACCTCCTCTCTCCTCCCTCCTCCCACCCCTCCCTACCGCTTTTTTTTTACAACCATGAAAAACAAACTGGAAAAACTCCCACGGGGAGTGATTTTCCATTAAATCAATAATAATATAACCAGGTAGAATTTAAGAAAGGTGAAAAACGTGACCGTGCAGTCGAAATAAAACTAAAAACTCAACTCTCCCTAACTAAAACTAAGAAAAACACGAACGAAGGGTGGAAAAACGAATAAAAAAAATAGCGTTGAGAAATAAAATGCAGAGGAAAAAAAAAAGAAAAAAAGGTAAAAAGAAAAAAGAAAAAGAAGAGAAGAAAAAAAAAAGAAGAAGGGAAAAAAATTTCCGTGAAAACAAAAAAAAAAAAAAAAAAAAAAAAACAAGTTCGACGGGTAGCGGCTTTTTATAATCGTAAATTGTTTAAGCTGACTCGTAAGAAAAAAAAAAAAACAACCCTTAAAAAACAAAATTTTTTTAAGGGTTGAAACGAATTAAAACAAACAGGAAAAACGTATTTAAAAAAAAAAAAAATTGAAAATCATTGGATTTTTTCCAAATTTTTCATTTCCTACTTAAAAAAAAAAAAAAAATTTCCCCCAAATGATAAGGACGGGCGGGGGGGGGGGATAAACACCCAAATATAACAACAAATTCATCCCCTCTCTTCTTCTTCCCTCCCCCCCAAAAAAATAAAAAATTATTTTTTTTCCCTACCCGAAAATTAATAAATTAATAAAAGAAAAAGAAAAAA
>NW_002987859.1:1938180-1975826 GCF_000006295.1 Pediculus humanus corporis | reverse complement strand
AAAAAGAAAGCAAACGAGAGAATAGGGGGTGGTGGTGGCGGCGGTGGGTGCCGGTCATAAGAGGGATGAAAATATTACAAAGATGTTTGTTTCCGAGGAGGGTTAAATAAGATTAATACTCGTTTATCAATCACTGTCTCATTCTATGGTAATTAATTTTACTTTCGTGGTTCTAAGGGTTGGAAAAACGTGGTGGTAGAAACCTTATATAATGCATGAACCATTGAAAAAAAAAAAAAAAACAAAACTTGAACAGAAAAACAACCTTTTTTTCAGAAGGGGAAAAAAAAAGTTGGGAGGGGAGGAGGAAGATTTTTTTTTTTTTCCTCCGTGGAAGATGGATAACGTCAATTCTTTCTTCGTATGCACGAATGTCAACCGTTAACTCATTAAATTTTTTTTTTTTTTTGTTAAAGAAAAAAACAAAATAAACCCGTATGTTTGTTGTTTGTTGTTGTTGTTTTTTTAATCTGTAATTAGTTATTGTAATAAATAAAATTTTTTTTGTTTAGTTCGGTTTTAAAAAATAAGTAGTGGTAGTGGTAGTAGTAGTAGTAGTAGCACCCTGCGGAGTCAATTAATTATTTCATATAAAAAACATTAAAATGCAACAAGTTAAGCGTTTCGGATGAAAAATTTTGTTGTGGTTTTTTTTATGTTACTACGGCCCTGAACGAGAAAACAAATATGGCGAAATTAATATTCTCTCTCTCTCTCTCTCTCTCTCTCTCTTTCTCTCTTTCGAATAAACACGTAAAAGAATATTCGGTCGATCAAAAATCATATAAGAAAAATTAAGCGGGGCGAATTCCAAAGGCGGATTCCCGTTATAGGATTTTTTTAAAATTTCTTAATACGTCACTGATATGCAAAAAAAAAAATTCATTCAAGTGGAAATAATAAATTTTTTCTTTTTTTTAATGAAATCAATTAGTTTCTTTCTCTCTCTATCTCTCTCTTCTTTTTTTTTTTAATATGAAATTTTAAAGGGTGAATTTTATAGGTCAGTCAGTTATTAAGGGTGGTTTAAAAGAAAAAAAATAAAAATAAAGTTTGAAAGGGGTTAAAAAAAAAAAATAAAAACTCACCCCTCATTAGATTCACAATATATATACATACACACATATAGCGTTCAAATTATTTATATGAAGTTTTTAATAATAATAATAATAATAATAATAATAACAATGGGTAAAGTTGTTTGTTTCGAAATACAAAAAAAAAAAAAAAAACTGACCCATTTTCATTGTTGTTACTATTATTATTATTATTATTGAACTTTTTTTTTTTAGTAGCACATTTTAGCTTGAGGTTATGTGAAATTTTAAAGTGTCAGCTGCTAACTAAAGTTTTTCGTCTGCTACTACGAAATTTAAAAGTTTTGACATTTCCTGGCTCGAGGGTCATTTGGCAAATTTATACGTATTTATTTATTTACGCGCACACACACGTATGCAAACACTTCATATAAATTTTTTGTTTTTTTAAGTTTCTTCTGACACATTTTTTTTTTTTTTAAAAAAACTCCTGAAAAATTATTTTCATCGTTATTCTATCCCGTTTTCGTAATAAATAAATAAAAAAAAAAAAATTAAATTAAAAATGTCAACCCTCCCTTTTTTGTTTTTATTATTATTATTTTTATTACCTTTGACGTCATAACCTTTTTGTTCCATTCACCATTATTATTACGTCACTCATTCCCCTCAATATACAATCGATATAATAATAATAATAATCCCAATCATAATTCTTTTTATTTTATACCGACGTATGCGAGACATGACAAAAAAACAAAAAAAAAAAAAAAATTGAATAAAAAGTAAAGTGGAAGAAGAAATAAAGAAGTGTAAGAAGAAGAAAAAACTTTAAAAGTTTTCCTTTTGCTTTTCCAGCTTTTCCAGCAAAAGACAAAAAAAAAAAGAAAGAAAAAAAAACTTTCTTTTGAATTAAAAGGAAAATTTTTTTATTATTTTATTTTCACTTTTTCTTCCGCCACGACCGCCTCCACTGTTGTTGTTCCCCTCCTCCTCGCCCTCCCCCTTCCCCCACCGTCTTTCTTTTCCTCTCCCTATAGTTTTTCCACTTTTCTCTCTCTCTCTCTCAAACTTCATCCTTTTTCTTTTACTGTTCTGTTTAAAAAGAAAGGCGTGACAAGAATGATGACGTTGATTCGAAGGCTCAGATTCCAAAATGACGTCATACAAATCTAGTCTCCTTTCATTTAATAAGATATTTATTTTATGAAGGTAGAAAAAAGAAAAAAAAAAAAAAAGAAAAGTTTTCAAATGAACGGAAGTAAAAAATAATAATAATAATAATTTTTTCCTTTTTCCTTTCATCTCGACAACATCTTTTTTCTTTCACTTTTCTTTTCTTTTTTTTTCTTTCCGTTTCCGGTTTCTTTTTCTTCTTCTTCTACGTCTTTTGATTTTTTTTTTCTTTATTCTTTAAAATTTTAATTTTTAATTTTCGTTTCAAATGATTTTTTTTCCTTTTTTTTTCACCCCTTTACTTCCTCTCGAATTGTTTTTTCCTTTTTTTTTTACGGAATCCTCTACGTTCGATACCTTTGACATAAAAAAAAGGAAAAAACCTTTCAATGGTTTTTTTTCTGTTTTTTGTTTTAATACGTTTCAAACTTTATTTTCACTTTTTTTATGCGTTTTCCATGTTCGTTTCCTTTCACTTTTATTTTTATGGTTTCTTCTTTTTTTTTTTTTAATTTTAATTTTTTTTTTTCTTTTTTTTCCTTTTTCTCGCGTTTAATAAACTCAGGTTGAATGAAAAGAGTGAGAGAGAGTGAGAGAGAGAAAGAGAGAGAAGTGGTTTTAGATGGATTTTTTTTGTTTTTATTTTTTTTTTTAAATTCGAGGAACGGGAAAAAAAAGAAAAAAAGGAAATAATAATAATAATGAAAAACTCTGAATTTTCCATCATCATCATCATCGGTGTTCACCGTTTTTCCTTTTTTTCTTTTTTTTCCCGTAATTTCTAATTAAAATTTTACCGTCGGAAAATTCTGTCGGATGATTTTAAAAATTAATAAATAAAAAAAAAGGCAAAAAAGACAATAAGCCTTATTTTTCCCGCTGTTGTCTCTCTCTTTCTCTCTCTCTCTGTTCCTGTTGCTGTCGTTATTGTTGTTATTATCATCGTCGTCGTCGTCGTATTTGAATTTAACGAGAATCGTCGTAAAAATTTAATAATAAAAAAAAAAAAAATTTATATGAAACGAAATTTTTTTTTTTTTCACGTATTTAATTAATGTGTGGTATAAAAAAGAAAAAAGCAGAAGAAATAACAATGATGATAATGATGATGATGATGATGATGATGATAATTTTTAATTAATTAATATAACAATAAAATCAAAGGGAAAAAGTTTTTTTTTTGTTGGGAAAAAAAAAAAAAAATTTTATTATTATTAATAATTTTATAAAAATACAATTTAAATTATTTATTAGTTAAATTGCCTCAAAGGAAAGAAAGAGAAATAACGAATTTCGAATAAAAGGAAAATTTAATTAGAACCACTGCCGACTACAAAAACGAAAACGACGACGACGACAACGACGACTACCTTTTTCTCCTTTTTCTTTTGTCAAACGAAAAAGTAACAAAAGGTTCCTCGATGCCAGATTCAATCCCGTTTCCGCTGCCGCCGCCGCCGCCTTCCCGTCTTTTCCGTTTCTTTTTTTTCTCAAACCCGTGTTTGTTTGAGAAATTTTCTTCTGCCACTTTTCTCATCCTTTTTACAAAAATTATTGTTATAAAAAAAAAAAAATATGTTCCATCCACACCAGTCATGAATAATTCATACAATTAGCCGTGTATTTGTGGTGGATTTTACAGTTATTCATTTGTATTAATATAATTTTAACTATGAAAGTTTCCCATTCCCTTTCCCCCCCTTTCCTTTCCTTTCCTTTTTCTTTACTCCTTTCCATTTTTCATATTCGATCGTTTGAATTATTATTATTACTATTATTATTATTATCGTCGTCACTTTTACTTTTTTTTGTTTTTAAATTTTTAATTATCCGTTATTTGAAAAAAAAAAAAAAAAAAAAAAAAAAAGGGAATAATAAATTGTCGGGCCGTTTGAAATTTTAAAAGATTAAAAATAAGGGGGAAAAAAAAAAAAAAAAGGAATGATAAAAAAAGAATAAAATAAAAAAAAAAAAAAAGTGGGATGAAAGAAAAAAATGTCGCTTTTCAAAGGAAACTTTTTTTTTTTTTTAAATTAAAAACGATTTAATTTAGTGAGATTTATTTACACCTGAGAAAGAAAGAAAAAAAAATGAAATTAAATTAAATTTACTTTTTTCTTTTTTTTTTATTTTATTTGAATCTGTCATTTTCCCTCCTTGTCTCTCTCTCACTCTCTCTTTCTCTTCTCACCCCTTCCCAATTTTTTTATCATTTCGTCACCCGCACACACCTACACCTATTCCACTTTCCCCTAATTTTTTTTTCTCTTCCTTTTCCATCGCAATAATCACGTTCGTTATTATTATCATTATTTTTTTTTTACTTTTCCCATTGAACTTTTTTACTCAAAGGAAGAACAACACAACAAATAAAATTCAATTCGATTCGAAAACGGAAACGCAAGAAACCGGAAATGATTTAAACGACGACCGTTAAGGAAAAAAAAGAAAAAGTATCATCATCGCCATTATTATTATTATTATTATTATTGTCATTTTGCGCGAAAATAAATTTCATCGATAAAAATAAACGACGGGAAATATACGTAAAAAAAAAAAATTTTTTCCGTTTTTTCTTTTGTTTGTTCGTTTGTTTGTTACCTCAACGCAAACTGCAGCAAATAAAAAGAAACGATTTCTGTGTAAATGAGTGGAAATATTTTCAAGTATAAAAAAAAATCACGTATAAAATGTGGAGTGAGAAAAAAAAAAAAAGAATGTGTAAATGAATGTCACGTTTTCATTCTTACAGTTGAACAAAAAAAAAAAAAAAATAACAAACGACAACAACAACAAACAGCAAACTGTAACAACTTCACACGGGTAAAATGTTTATTAATGACTTTCCTGTACACAAATTAATTAATATTCACAAAGTTTCATTTTTTTCTTTTCTTTTTTTCCCCTTCCCCTTCCTCCCTCCCTCCCTCCCTCCGTTCCCTATTATTATTATTATTATTATTATTTTTATTATTATTATTTTTTAATTAATATGAATTACCTGTACTCCCTCTGTTTTCTTTATTAAAAAAAAAAAGGGAATAAATGGGAATGGGATAAAAATTCTTTTGCTTTTTTTAAAAGGAGGATGAAAACAACAACAGCAAAAAAAACGGCGACGACAGGAAAGAGAAGAGTATAAAGGATTAAATAAAAAATATTTAAAAAAAAAATTGGAAAGTAAAAAGTAACATTAGAAACGCCATAAAAGATGAAAGAACATTAAATGGGATGATAAGTGAGAGATGAAAAGGTGAATCCTTGGAGATGCTGCTGATATTGATACAGCACGTGATGTTTTACCAGAATCCGGTTAATATTTTAATGCCCGAAGCGTGTTTGAGTTGAATCCCTTAGCGCCGCCATACTCAATTTCACTAAATTCAAATTCCTTACTTAAATTTAATTCTAATTTCCTTCCTACCCTTTTCCTACCCACCACCGCCGCCGCTGCTTCTGCTGCTGTTGCTGCTGCTATTGCCGCCGCCACCGCCACTCACTTCGACAACCGCTACCTTCTTCAATTTCTTTACTTTCTTCCCTTTCCTTTCACCCCCGCACTTTTTTTCCTCCATACACTTCATCCAATCGTTTTTTATTTACGTCATCCCGTATTGTTTCTTTTCTTTTTTCTTTTTTTAATCGAAAAATAAAATAACAATGACTTAACCCCTCCCCCCACGTGGGTAACGGGACTTCCCTTCACCCAAACCCCTTTCGCTTCAACAATATACAAAAAAAAAAAAAATTTTTCAATTCATAATTTTTGTATATCGAACCTTTGACAGAATGAAAATAAAAAAAAAAAAGGTTAAAAAGAAAAATAAATAACATTTTCCTTTTTTAAACGAGAAAATCGATTCGTTTACCTTTTATCTTTTCCTTTTTTTTCCTTTTTTTTCTTTTTTTTTTTTTTGTATTTCTCCTGTTATATTTTTTTTTTTTTTTTTGAAGTCTGAAAGGTTAAGTCAAGATAAGATTCATTTTCTTTTTAATGAGTTTTGCGGTAGATTGTTGTTCGAGAAAAAAAAGGCAAAAAAAAGGAAAGAGTAAGGGAGAGAGAGAGAATGAGAAGGGGGAGAGGGGGAACGGTAAAATGAACAGATGATGAAAGTTTTTTAAATTAAGGTATTCATAATAATAAATATTAATTAATTTTTTTTTTTTTTAATGATCCTTCTGGGTAACGTTAAATATTCGTTACTTCAACCTTTTTTTTTTTTTTTATAAAAAATTAAAACGAAAAAAGGTTTTCAACCAAAACAAAAGGTTTTTTTTTTTGCACATTTTTCTAAAATCATTTTTGCAAAACTTAAGTTTATAACCATCCCCTATCCCGCCGCCACCGCATTTTATTCGTAAACAAAATTAATAATAAATAAAAACCTTTCGAAACCTTTGTTTCGAGGGTGTTGTCTAACTAACCATTCCCGTCTAAAAATCTATCTAAATAAAATAAAAAAATTAAATTAATGATGATCATCATCATTCTCATCATTCTCTTACTATTATTTTCATCCGTTTCTCTTTCTCTCCCCCTTCCCTCTCACCCCCACCCCCCGTTTTTCAGGATTCGTTTCGACATTTTTCTTTTTCTTTTTTTTTTATTGATTTTTTTCTTCCTTTTTTTTTTTTTTTTGTTTCGATAGTAATAAATAAATCCAACTAACTGACCAACTTGTTAGTTAACTACCCGTCTCGACACCTTATATTAATCTTAAAAGAAACTCGATCTAAAAAAACCTATTTACAAATTCTACACCTTTGCCCTCATATTTTTAATTTATTAATGGGTTAGATGAGTTCACACCAATTTCTCAATTATTATTAAAACACGTTAAGGTTGGGCACACATACAATAATAACAATAATAATGATAAACCTTTTTTTTTCTTCTTTTTTTTTTACTTGTTGTTTTCACCCGAAGGGGTGCTGACATTATAAAATATAGTTTTCTTATTTCAAACGAGGTAAAAACAAAAAAAAACAAAAGGGGAGGAGAAATTAAAAAAAAAAAAAAAAATAAAAAAAAACAAAATAAAATCAAAGGCGAGAGAATAATATAAAGAGAGAGAGAGAGAGAGAGAGAGAGAAAGGTGGGGAAAAAAATAAAAGGTCCGTTTCTCTATTAATAATAATAATTAAAAATCAAAAAAGTTTATTATTATAAATATTTTTTTGTAATTATATAGATCGAACCTCCGCCTACGTTTTTTTTTTCATAAATTATTTTTCAAACTAGACATTTATTTGTCGGATAAGATATTTGTAATTAGAAAAATTTAACATTTAAATTAGTTAACGTAGGGAGATGGGGGATGGGGGGTAGGGAAAGAAGGGGAATCGGAAAACTTGAATTTTTTTTTTTTTTTTTTTTTAACGACCGCAAATCGCCACCGCAAATTAAACCGCAATATTGGCAATGTGTGTGTGGTTGTATTTAAAAAATAATTTGCAAATAATTTCGTTTTTGTTTTTTTTTTCTATTCTTTCCCTTTTCTAAATAAATTGACTTGATTTCATTATTATTATTATTATTTATCGATTAACAAACAATATGTGACTCGTGATTAATAAAAAAAAAAAAAAACAATTTCCCTTTTTTTTTTTTTTTTTTTGTTTTTTCACTGACGGAAAAAAAACCCTTTGCAGTAATCAATGACGAAAGAAAGGCATTAACGTCAAAACCACAAAACGGTCAATGAATCAATGTTGGCTACAGTTAACAAAAGAGAGAGAGAGAGAGAAAATAAAGCTATTTTTATCCGGTTTCTTTCATGATTACATATTATTATTATCATTATTATTTTCATTCTTAATTGTTTGCCTTACATTAATAAATTATAGAGTGTAACTAATGATTTATAGCAAAAAAAAGAAAAAGAAAAAAATAGAAAAGAAAAATTCGAAATGTTTCATTTATATTGATGGGTTTCGTAAAAAAAAAAAAAATAATAATAATAAATCTTCTGCTTTTTATAAATAATTTTCACCGGGGAATCCCCTTTGAAAAAAAAAAAAAAAAAAAAAAAAATCAATAATCAATAACGGTAAAATCAATAACAAATATATATATATATTTTTTTGTACGAATACTGCAACTGCGATTAATAATAATTAAAAAAATTTATTTTTATAAATGAGAGAGAGAGAATAAAAGAAAAGTCAACATTTTTCTATCTCTCTCTCTCTCTCTACTTTTTCCGTTTTTTTTTTCCTCTTTTACTCCCTTTAAATCATGTTTTTTCATTTTACTTTCATTTAACTTTTATTTCACCATCTCTCTCTCTCACTTTCTCTTTTCCTCCCGTTTTTTCTTTCTTTGAAAATATTCCAATTATGAAAATGGATGAGGAGTTTTTTGAATGGGTTAGAGAGAGAGAGAGAGAGAGAGAGAGAGCAACAATGACTTGGGGGTTTTCAATAAGTCACACAAATTTTAACTCTCGCAAACTATACACATATAAGAAGCAAAGGAAAAAGAAGGAGCTTTCAAATTAATTAGTTCAAAGATTTACACAATCGTTATTTAATGCGCGAACCCATTGGTTAACATAAGAAAAACGAAAGTCGGAGGAAAATGATTTAGAATAAGAAATCGAAAAAGAGAGAAAGAGAGAGGGGGGGGGAAAGAAAGAAAGATAGAAAAACAAACGCAAAACAAAAAGAAAAAAAAGTCTAAAAACTTTTTATACGAAAGACTCTTAAAAAAAAAAAAAAAAAAACGCCCCAAGAGAGAAAAAGAAAATTTTTTTTTTTTACAACACACCCTCTCTCTCTCTTTCTCTTTCTTTCTCTCTTCTTGATTCAGTGGCCATTTTTCAAAAAAAAAAAAAAAATTTAATTAATCCCTTTTTCCCTCCAGTTTCCGAATAAAAAAAAAAAAACTTTTTTAAAATAGCGACAACGAAAAATTAATTTTTTTTTTTGTTTTTTGTTCCTTTGAATTTTTCCTTTTTTTTATTACGAAAAGTTTACATCTCGCATACCTTCGGGTAAATTTACCGTTTATTTTTGGCGACGCTAAATTTCGCCGAAAATTTGCAACTGATTAATTAAAACCATTTTTTTTTTTTTCGTTTTTCGTTTTCCGCCGTCCGCCATTTTGTTTTTTTATTACTTACGACGACGACGACGTCGACGACGATAATTTGAAAGTAAATTAAAACGATGATTTCATTTAAAACCCTTTTTTCTAGAAAATTTATACTTTTTATAGATGATAACGACGATTTCTATCTCTAACGAATTTTATTTTATAGTTATAATAAGTATGACGTCACACTTGATAAATTCTAATCGAAAATAACGGTTTTTCTTCTTTTTAATGATAATAATAAAAAAATTTATATTATTATTATTATTTTCTATAAGTTCGCGACGATCGTTATAAAAATACTCTATTTACTGTCGCGAGCGATTTGACAGCCATTAGTTTAATAACTCTACTTCCACGACGATAAAAAATTTTTTTTGCTGCGATTTTTTCAACCGCGAAATGTGGGGCGGTTATTCTGATAACGATAAAAAAAAAATTTTTTTTGTTTACCTTTTGGATTTTTTAAATTTCTCCACGAACGAATAATGAGAGAGAGGGAGAGAGAAAGAGAAAGAGAGAAATGAAATTTTTTTTTTTTTTGCTGAATGAAACAAAAGGAAAAATAAAAAAAAAAAAAAAACAAACACGCGGAAAATAAAACAAACAAACAAACAAAAAAAAAATTCAGTTTGTAAAATTCGATTCTTGGAATATTTGAAATTTAATTCTAATTTTTTTTTTTTCAATTGCCATTCGATTCCAGTCAACTGTTTTTTTTTTTTTTTTAAACAAAATATAATAATAATAGAAGAAAATTTAAAACTTTTACCAATAAATAAACAACGAAAGCCAAAAAAACTTTTCCCTTACGGGAACAGAAAAAAAAAAAATTTAAAAAAAACAAATATGGCGGATTTATAAATAATTGATTCCGTGTGTTCGCGTGACCTGTTTTCTTATTTTTTTTTTTTTTTCAATTTACAATCTTAATTTAAACGTTTTGTAAAAAAAAAAAAAATTTTTATTTTAAAATTAACGCTTCATTCGACGATAATGATAATGATGATGATGATGATGATGATGATAATTAAATCACATTGTAAATTCGTGCGAAAAAATAAACAGACAAACAAACAAACAAAACTTTCACCTCCTTCTTATGAGAAAAAAAAAATCAATAATAACAACATTCGTGATTAAATTTTATCGATAGTGATGGTGACGTCAGTGCCGATGTCACCTCATCACTTTACGATGTCACATCATCTTTTCTTTACTATCGCGACAAAATTCGAAAACGAATGATTTGTGATTACGTTCATTTATTTACGCCATTTTGAAAAAAGGTATCGTGTAATACGTCACGCAAGCGAACCACGCCGACAAACGTTAATTTCACCAATAATAATAATAATAAACGTGACAAATTTTCCAAAAGTTTACTCTTCGTAGCGTCACGCGTTTCATCAATATCGTCGCAAAAATAGAATTTTTTTTACGAATACGCGGTTTTTATTATTATTATTTTTTGATTCTCATTAGGGCACAAAACTATTCTATTTTTTTTTGGGGGGAGGAGGGATGGGAGAGGGTGACCCTAACGCGACAGGGAAAAAAAAATTTAAATTTTTAAATTTTTATATATTTTTTTGTGGTTCATTTTATTGAGCTCGTTTATATATTTTCGATAAATTCAATGAATGCGATTAGGGAATGAAAAAAAAAAAAAAATAAGAAAAAGAAGAAATTTATTGGATGATATTGATTGGAAATAATAAAACGAGGATCAACTCCACGAGGGGGAAAACGAACGGGAGTACGGAAAAAAAGACTGAAGCAGACGACAAAAGGAAACGAATTTTTCTTTTTTTTTTTTTCTTTCCTCTTTCATTTTTCTCGCTATTAAAATCGTTTCGATTAAATAATTGTAATAATAATGATTATTATTATTCTTTTCTTTTTTTGACTTACCAACAACGTTTTTAACGAGTAAAAGTAATTATTATTATTATTATTATTATTATTTGATTACGAGAACGGATTTCAATTGACGTGCTAAAAGCTTCCTCTTTTTCTTTCTTTCTTTATTAACGAACGTCGCACCGAATTTTTTTTTTATTTTTTTGTGAGGAGTGGGGGGAGAGTGTTTCCTCCCCCGGCTTTCAAAATCTAAAAAATTATTATTAATATTATTTTTATTTTTCCTACTTTCGAATCGAAACGATGCACCCGACGTAATAATATTCTTTCTTATTCACAAAAAAAAAAAAAATTGTTTCCTTTTTTTTCTGTTTGTCGAAGAAAAAAACGAGTCGACCGAGTGTAAGGACCTCAAGTGTCCCGTTTTGCCCCCCTTCTCTCTAACCCTCCCCATCACCCTCTCCTCACATTAAATTCTCTCCCCTCCGCTCTCTCTTGTTCCCTTCGTAAAAGCATAAAAAAATTTACGACGAATATTATTTTTTTTTTTTTTATGGAATTAAATTTTATTTATATTTATATATATATATATTATATACGCCGACATAAAATTAATGAAACACGCGAAACCACATATACCACATTGATGACGATGATAATAATAATAATAATAATAATAATAATAATAAGCCAACGGCCATAGCGTGCTGGTCACACCGGTTCCCGTACGATCACCGAAGTTAAGCAGCATCGGGCGTGGTGCAAACTTGGATGGGTGACCGTCTGAGAACGCCACGTGCTGTTGGCTTAAAAGAGCAAAAAAAAAAAAATGAGAACAAGACAAAGTAAGAACCAAAAAACAAATCTTGTTCTACTGTCGACCTGAGGCAGCTCGACGAGAACGTGAATTTCACTGCTTCTGACCCTGGCCACTCCAAAGATGTTAGTCACCGGAGCCCAGTTCAGAAGACAAATCGTTCCCATCGAAAAAGACGGACTCCGGAAGACCTTCAAGAATTGATGTGGTGCTATCTTATAATAAGTGGCACCACCGAAATTCGAGTATTTGTCCCTAAGGAATCGGGTAGAAACCTTGGATAAATACTTAAAAACCCCGACAAGTAGCCTTGTCGTGTTTAATGGTGGATAATAATAATAATAATAATAATAACAAAAGTATTAAAAATTTCATACAAATTACTTAGTATAAAATTTTTATTTTTTATTTTTTTTTGGAAATTTCTCGAGCGCTTTTTTTTCATCCATCAGCCAGCCATTCGTTCCTTCCCTCCTACAGCCAACCTCCGCCTATGACGCCCCCACAAAAAAATTTTCTTCGCATAATATTTTAATCCCGATTTGGGACCCCCTCGCCTTAAAAAACTCTAATAAAAAAAAACCAAATGTAATAAAAAAAAATATAAAAAAAAAAAAACACTTGAATTGACGACCATTTTTCATTAAACATTGCCAACTTAAAAAAAAAAAAAAAAAAAAAAATTTGTTAAACTAATTTTGTGGTTTTTTTTTTATTGTTCTTAAAACGTCAAATTCATTTTCAACAAGACGTTATTATTATTATTATTACGGTTTCATTTAAATAAAAAAAAAATTACATTTGCGGTTTGTTTTCGAATGAAATAAAAGAGAAAAAAAAAAAAAAAACGAGAAACGAATGTTAATAATTCGTACCTGTTCGTCGCATTATTATTATTTGTTTAAAACAACAACAACCACAACAAATTATTTTGAGGGGCTTTCAAATTTGTATTATACAATTTATACAATGAAACGCGACCAACCGATTAAAGGTCTTTCTCCCCCCCTCATTTTTTTCTTTTTTATTCATTATTAAAATTCTAAGAAACTAAATCGTAAAAGTCAAAAAATTGTTTAAAATGAAAAAAAACTTGAGAAAAAAAAAATATGTTACTTTTTTTTTTTTTCCTTTTCTGTCTCCACGACTAATGATGGAGAAAAAGAAGTGGAAGAAGAAGAAGAAGAAAAAAAATGTCCACCACCCCGGTGTGTCTCCCTTCGTCTCTGTTTCCCCCTTGTCTGCGTACCTCCCTCTTTTTTTTTTTTTTGTTGTTCGTTGGACTAAAAATAATTTCATTCAAGTGGTCATTCTAGTTTTATCTAGTATTTGTTGTTGTTGTTGTTGTTGTCCGTTTGTCTCGTTCGTGTTATATATATTTGGTTTCATTTTATAAAGAGATTCCGAAAGGTTGTAAATCAATAAAATCTTGTCATTTATTTTTATTAGTTTCATTTTTTTATTATTATTCATTCACTCTCTCTCCTTCTCTCTTTCTCTCTCTCTCTTTTTTTCACTTGACAATTGGTTCAGCTGCGTAGAATTTTTTTTTTTTTTTCATTTCATTTCATGTCGGAAAGACGAGGGAAGGAAGGAAAGAAGGAAGGAAGGAAGGATTTAACTCCTCTCCCGATTTATATATATATGTGATGGTTTTAAATCGTTTTAAGATCATAAAATAAATTTTTTTTTTTTTAAATAGAATTAATGAAGTAATAAAAATCGTTTTTTTTTGTGTGTGTGTGTACAACAACCAACCGGTTGTTCCCTTCCCCCTATTCTTTCTGTCGCACAATCAATCCTTCTTCCCTTTATCAATTCGTCGACAATAATTTTTTTTTTTCGATTCGCAACAACGACAAACGACAAATTTTAATAAAAAAAATCGTTCGGCACAAAATCCTATCATTTTTAAAATTTTATTATTTCGATATATCGTTTTTTTACATAACTATTATTATTATTATTATTAGCATCATCGATAAATGTACAAAGTGTCAAAGTTTATTAAAATCAATAATTAATCGATAATTATTATTTAATTAATTAATTATCAAATTTCAAAATCAATCAAACAAAAAATTTTTCTTCTCTCACCAAAATAAAACGAAAGAGGCTTAAAAAGTTTGTTTGTTTGTTTGTTTGCCGTTTTTTTTTCAAAATGAACTTTATACGGTCATTAGATAAGAGAAAGATTTAATGGCGTTACGAATAAAAAAAGAAAAAATGGAGAAATCTTGCGCAATGAAAATCAATAAATCAATATGAAAAAATTTTAATTGCGAAAATAATAATAAAAAAAAAAAAAAAAAAGAAAATTCACGTCACTAAAAAAATGAATCGCCTGCGATTTATCACGGCAAAGACGAAATAGAATAAAAAGAAAAGAGAGAGAGAGAGAGAGAGAGAGAGAGAGAGTGAGAGAGACGGACGGAAAGTTTAAAAAAAAAAAAAAACAATAGATTAAATACTCGGGTTATTCGAGACCGCCCGGATGTATCGATCATGATTCGATTGTCAAATTTGGTTGAATATTATTATCAAATAAAATAATTCATTGACAAATGACGTGTTTCGCCCCCCAAATTATTTTATTTTTCCTATTATGGCATTACCATAATGATAATAAAAATAAATAATGATGATGATGATGATGATATGACAATAAAGACAACCACGAACGATTACGACCGCGACGACGATGATGATGATGATGATGACGACGACGACGGTAATGGTGTTGCCGTTGTTGTTGTCGTTGTTGTTGTTTGTGACGACGACGACGACGTCGACGATGATGATGATTTTTTTTTATAAGGATTTTACATTAAATTAGAAACGGATTTTGCTACGGTTCACGACATGAATTTTAATATTATTATTGAAAATTAAATTCTCAGAATTGATTTTGTTTCCCTTAAAAATCCATAGAGTAATTAAATTCACTCGCGTTTTTTTTTTATTCTTTTTTCGATTCCCTTAAATTATAAAGAAATTATTCCGTTGAATTTTACAAAGGAAAAAAAAAAAAAAGTCTGAACGTTTCTCAGACGTATTTTGCCGTTCGATTCCAGCCTCGTAGACGACGATAATTTACGTCATTCATCCCCTCCCCTGCTTTTCCTTTGATGACGCCCTTTTATTTTTTTCTTTTAAAAAAAAAAAAAATTCATTTGCTGTTACGTGTTGAAAAATTGTGTGTGCATGTCCAAATTAAATTTCTGTCGTCGTTAAAATCCATCCCTCGCTGTCGCTTTAACAAAACCAAACCAACAGAAAAAGTTAAAATCATTTATTTATTTATTTATTTTTTGCCCCCTTTGCCCCCTCTTCCCTCTTCGTTTTTTTTTTTTTCGATTTCCTCCATTTATAAAAAATTTAACGCGAAATAAATAAAAAAGAGCCGGAAAAAGGTTTTTTAAATATTCAATTCTTTTCCGGTTTGTTTTGTTTTTTTTTTGAATTCGTTTGGTTTTCCGACAGATTTCCTGTCGGGAAAATACAAAAAAAAAAAAACATTTTCAAATTTTAATTATTAAAGTTTTTTTTTATCAGACTTAAATTTTAAAGTATAAATTATGCAAGAAATGATTGATGGGTGATTGTAAACATTTTTCGTTCGGTATTTTTTTTTTACCTCTCCATCGAACGACGTACATGTCATTCTTTTTTCTGCCTCCTCGCGCTCCCCTCCCCCCGAATTCCCCCTCTCCCCTTTTAGAAATTTATTTCAACATCCATCAAAATTAGGTTATGCGTTATAAAATAAAAAAGAAAAAGATTAATAGTTGGAAATTTCAATACGTTAAAAAGAATATCGAAACGTACGTACGCACATATGAATAAATGAATGAATGAATGAATGAAATGTTTGATTGATTGATTGATTGTGTCACTAATTTTCTAATATCAATTATTTTTCCCCCCGCTTTTTTTCTTTCTTTCTTTCTGTTAGTTTTAACAAGTTTTTTTTCTTATTTTGGATGATAATAATTGAAATTTTTTTTTGTCTGTGTATTAAAAAATCCATTATGAAAAAAAAGAAAAAAAGGAAGGACCGAAGAATTTTTCGACTGAGTCTATGACTTTTTCCAGTTTCTGCTGACACGTCTCGTGACTTTGAATTAATTGAAAATGGCAAACCTTCCTTTTTTTTTTTTTTTTTTTTTTAAATTATGAATTCGACTACATGCGAGAATAATCAATTAACTCTGTGAGACGGAAATGTAGGACGGTTGTTGTTGTTGTTGTTTTACTTATTCATAGCAAAAAAAAAAAAAATTGCGGAGAGCAAAAAGTTAAATAATAAATTTTTAAAAAATGCAAATCTCATGCTTCGAAAGAAATACCTGACAGGTATTTCGATTTTGAAAAAAAAAAAATGCACATTTAAACACAGACGGAACATTAAAAAAAAAAAAAAAATTCTTTTCAAATGACTTTTCACTCGTACCTGTGAACCCTTTCGCCGCTCCCCAAACTCCATTCATAAATTGTTAAACTTTTGAAAAAAAATTCGTCTGCTCTAGCCATTTGTTAACTTTGTCAAACTAAATGAAATAATAATAATAATAGTAATATGCATCCGGATTAAATACCGAAACCGATGATAAAAAAAAAAAAAAAAAAAAAAAAAAACGAAACCGAAATTTTTTATTTCCGTCGCGACGTTTAAGTTATTATTATTATCATCAGTATTATTATTATTTTTTTTATTAGAATGTCCATAATTAAACAAAAAAAAATATTTTTTTTCTCTTCTCGGCAAAGGTAAATAAATATAGCGCTATAAATTTTCTATTTTTAAAAAATATAAACGATATGGAAGGGAAAGACTAATGCATACATTTCACGCTGCCACCTTTTTCCTGCTTTTACTGCCCTATTTTTATATATTTACCACGTAAACTTTTTTACACGTACACCCGGGTTGACATTTTTCACTTCCTGTGTCACCCCCCCTGCTCCGCTCTTCGCCTCCTCTACACCGTTCGTCATCATCATTATCATCATCAACCATCACAACCAACTTCGCGACGAAGTTTTCAAACGGTATTTCTTTTTTTTTCTTTAAAAAAAAAATTTTTTTATGATGATTTGACAAAAGAAACGTGTTCGACGTCCATCATTTCTTTCGTCCGTTCGTTTCCCCCGCCCCACCATCCCATCCCCTCCCTCCACCCCTTTCCAAAAAAATAAAACCTCATCCGATTGTTACTACTACACGCTGTGCTGATTTTCTCATAAATTTCAACTCGATAAAAAAAAAAAATATTATAATATAATAACCATGTGGATGACGTCCCGCTGAGTCGAAGGAAACCTCTGTTGCCAACATTCAAAAAAAAAAAAAAAAGAAAAAAAAGAAAGAAACTTAATAAAGCTATTAAATTATGGTTTTTTATTTTTTTAGTGAAACTTTTACCAAGTACAATATATACGCATATAGATAAAAAAAAAAATTTTTGTTTATCAATAAGAAAAAAAAAAAAAAATTATTTATAGCGCGTATTTATTATTATGATTATTATTATTATTATTATTTATTAACTTTAATTAACCATTGGTTTTTTTTTATGTAACATTTTATAGCGTATTAAATAATTTTTTATTGATTGTGTGCGTGGAAGAATAATGATGATGATAAAAAAAAAAAAAAAAAGAAAGGAATTATAGTTTTTTTTTTTTTTTTTTTTACTTATCATCACCGTTAACGCTATATAAATAATTTATCAGTGAACGTTGGGATATTAGTAGCGTAGATTTCTTTTGTCGGCCCCATCAGCATCATCAGGAGCAACAGGAGCGAGCAAACAAGCAAGCAACCAAACAGCCGTTCGAATTTTTTCCGGTCCACTTAAATCGAAAAAAATTTTTTTTTTCTCTTATGAAAAATAGCTTCTTTCTCTGTCCAATTGAAATTTGACGTCCGCATGATTTATCGTCTCTCGGCCCAGTTTTTTCAAACTTTTTAATATTATTATCATTATTATTATGTTGCAACCCTCATAGTAAAAAAGTTTTTTTTTATTTTTAAACCGTTCGTGTGCGTTTGTACGTGCGCGCGCGCGTGCGTCCCGCGTTATTTTATTTCTCTTCCTTCCAAATTTAACATTAATTTTTTTTTTTTTTGTGATGATGATTATTATCTTGGCGTAGTCGACTAGTTATTATCATTCCGTAAACGTTTGAAAAAAACAAAATAAAAGTTGGTAGCTCTTCTTTTGTTAACCGTCGTAACGATGATCACCGTACTATTGCTACTACTACTACCAATACGTAGAAAAACGACGACGACGATGACGACTTTAAAGATTTATATCTGCACCCGTCGGATGGATTTTTTTTTTTAAAAATAAATTAATTCATGCACACGTTCGCTATCAGATGTAAAAATAATATAATGAATTAATCCCGTCGTTAAAACGTTCACGTGACGGATAACAAAAAAATATTAATAATAATAATATAATATTCTAATCATCATTCCGACATTTTGTCGAAGAAAAACAAAAAAAAAAAAAAATTTAATTATATTTCTTATTATTTCCTTTTTTTTACGATGAGAGACAGAGAAAGAGAGATAGATAGAGAGAGAAGACAAGAAAATTTAAACCGTTCGTAAAATGGTACGGAATCGACGACGACAATAATAATAATAATTGGAATTTAAAACCTATTGTGACTTTGATGATAATTATTTTCTTATATATATGTATATATACACAATAGCCGTTCGCGCACACGTGGACGTTTTCAATTATTAAGAATAAGAGAGAGAGAGAGAAAGAGTTTGTCGTTATTTCACGATCAAAAGATCCGTTCGGTCTTTTTTTTTCTGTTTATTATTTATTACTTTTGCTCTTTTGAACTTTTTTTTTTTTTTTTTAATAAAAAAACTTTAATTTTTATTACCCTCATTTTAATTGTGTAATTTTTATCAGAAAGGAGAAAAAAAAAAGAAGAAAAAATCTTTTGATGACAAAAACTTTTTTTTTTTTGTCCTTTAAAAACCGGATGTTCCTTCCTCCCTTTTTTTTCTTCCTTGATTTTTTTTTCTTTTTTTTTTTGTTTCCTTTTTCTTTGATGTTCCGCCTTTTTTCTTTTCTTTTTTTTTTTTTTTTGAAAAATGTAATTCGACCTTTGAAATCACCCATAGTGAGTAATTACGACGGTCGAACGGTCGAACATCCGCCTACGGTTTTTCTTTTCTTTTTTTTCCTTAAAAAAAAACTTTTTTTTTCTTTTTCTCTAAGGCTACGAATTGACGATGACGAAGGTTTCCTTCTTCTGCCACGAAATTTTTAAAAATGACTCTCGAGTTTTGTTTTTCACTCCCCTCACTCACTCCTCGTTCGTCACATATATATTTATATTTAAATTCATATACGTTATTGTTTCCGGTTATGATTTCCGCCACGGGGGGTTTCTACTATCTCTATTAGGTTATTATTACATCATTCTCTTTGTGTGACGTAATAACACAAACTCTCTTCATATTTTTTTTGGTGTCGTTTCGACGACAGATTTTATTATTCAATTATTTTAAATGAAAAAAAAAAAAAAAGAAAAAAGAAAAAAGCAGGACATCATCATCAAGTTTAATTTACCAAAAAGTTTCAAAATCTAGCGCCACGTTTATTTTTAAAATCTTTATCTGGACTTACCTGGAAATAATTCCAGGATTTTTTTTTTATATATATAAACGAATAATCAAATTCGAATGTTTTATTATTTGTTTTCCTTTTCCTTCAATTTTCGCTGCTTTCTTTTTTTTTTTCTACGCAGACGAAATTTAATCAAATGTTTATTTCTCCTATTTCGTTTACTTATTTTCTTCTCTCTCTCTTTCTCTCCTACCCCCACTCCTCCCCTCTTTCTCCTTTTCCGACTCTTAGAGTTTTTACTCTTTTCTAATCGAAACTTTTTCTTGTTGTTATTGTCGTTATTTTATCATCATTGTTACGATCGAACAAAAAGGGAAAAAACGAAACGTTTTTCAACTCACGACAATTGAGGACACTCTAAAGAAAAAAGGAAAAGGTAAATACCTTGTTCAAAGGAAATAAATCAAAGGTTTTTTTTTTTTTTACCTTTTTTTTCCGACGAATTGAATGCTTGCGTACTACTCTCTCTCTTTCGATTATTTAACAATTTTTCAAAAATAAACATGATGTCGTAATATTATCATTATTATTAGTATTATGTGAGAGAAAAATGAAAAAAGAAGATGAACAAGAGAGAAGGAAGTGTGAGAGAGAGAAGAAAGAGGAGAGTGAGACTAATGATTTGCTTAGCTATTAAAAAAAATTAAAAAGAAAAAAAAAAAAACTTTGTCAGTTTTTTTCTTTCCTTTTTAACGAACTCTTGGATGAATTATTATAAAAAATGATTTTGTGCTGATTTTCAAAAATTTTTTTTTTTTTTTTCATTAAAAAAAAAAGCAGAAGAAAAATAATGAAGAAGACTTTATTTTTTTATTATTATTGCTTGACTAACGTTTTCTTTTTTTTTTTTTTTCTCCCGAAAAATAATAATAGTAATGATGATGATGAAGATGGCGATGATGATGATTACAGATTTTTTGATTATTCTCATTAATCGTGTGTCGTTTTCTTTTTATTGATTTTTATAGCGCGCTATATATTTGGTAGTCATTACTACAAACAACGCTAAATTATTACTATAAAGTAATACAAACAATTAATGGTTTTGTTGTTGTTGTTGTTGTTGTGGGTTGCTAACAAAACCGGAGACCGTAACTCAAGATTAATTGTTTTGAAACGTTTAAGTAATTAAAATTTTTTTTTTTTTCTCAACGAAAAAGATTTTTTATTCCGGAAGCGGAAAACGAAGGGTAAAAGGAAGAGAAAAGGAAAAAGAAAGAAAAAAAAGGTAAACGAAGAAAGGTCTTTTCGACCTATAATAAATAATATTCTCATCGATTTCGTTTGAAGAAAAAAAATTTTTTTCATCGTTTCCGCTTCCTTTCCTTTCCTCTCTCCTCCCCTCCCCCTCACTCTCCTCTCTCATTTCAACATCATTTTTTTCTTTATTCATTTATTTAATAAATGAATTAAAAAAAAGGAAACAAACAGGCTAAAAGCAAAAACTCTCATTACCGTTATTACTATTGTTTTTATTATTATTATTTTTTTTTGTTTATCAATCGAACGCCGCCGCCGCCGACGTTCGGTTTTATTGCTTCCAAAAATAAAAAAAGAAAAAATTTAAACATAAATATCATTTACTACCACTTCTACTAGTGTACCAATCATGCATCGTACATCGCGAAAAGCATTATTACCATTACTATTATTATTATTCTTGTTAAAAGTGCTAACAATGGCGTGCAAAACATGTGAAAAAAAAAACCAAAGAAGAAGAAGAAAGAAGAAAGAAAGAAAGAAAAAATCATTAAATCAATCAATGTCATCCATTTATTGAAATTTATTTTCTTCGTGTCAACAGACAAAACGTTTTGTTTTGTTTTTTTTTTCTTGTTCTTGCTTCTTCTTCTTCTTCTTCCCTTTAAATAATAATCTCATCTTTAAATACGTTAACAAATTTATTATTATTATTATCTTTTCTTTTTTTTTTCGTCTCCCTAATCATAACTTTATTATAAAAAAATTTTATTTCGTTTTTTTTTTTTTCTAAAAAAAAAAAAAAATAATAATTTTATTAGTCCCCGTTCGATAAAAAATTTTAAAATGTGGTTTACCTCGGTAATTGACTTAACTATTTTTCCTTTTTTTTTTTTTTACCATTGTTAACTTTTTTTTTTAACCTAATGACAAAGGAAAGAAAGAAAAAAAGAAAAAAAAAGGTTAACATTTTTATAAAAAAAGGGCACGCATGAATTTTTAATTTTATTTTCTACTCGTTCACCTCAAACGCATCCATCCCTCCTCCTTATTTCCCCCCAATTTACCTGCTGCCTCCCTGTTGACTTTTTTTCTACTCTATACTCCCCCCCCCCATTCCCCAGGCCTCCTTTGCTTGTAATCCTTTTTTTTTTTTTTAGAACAAAGTTCTCACGACCGTCCACCACAAAAAAGTTGACATTTTTATTACTTTATGGCTGAAATTCACGGAACGGTTTAACGAAAAAAAAAAAAAAGAAACCGAAGCTTAACGTATATAATAATAACATGTGTGCGTGCGTCAACATGAGCTCATTTGGGGGTTTTGTGTGTGTGCGTGTGTGCGTGTGTGCGTGCGTGCGCACGCACTCTCCACGAACGCATACCTTGATAATAATATAATTCCCTCTCGGCTGTCAACGGCCCAAACCTATTGTTCTCCACTGCTACCAGTTTTATTGTCAACATAAAAAAAAAAAAAATTGGGAAGGTTTCTCTCTCTCTCTTGCTAAGGGTGACATTTTAAATAAATGACTTTACAACCGTGGTTAATTAGGATTTCCCTCTCTAACTCCTAATTCTTTTTTATCTCTCTCTCTCTTTTTCCTCCCTTTCGGGATTTCGAATAATAACGCTTTTCTAATAAATCCAAAATTGATTTTCAGACATGTGTTGGTAATAATGTATTTTAATACTTGGAAATATTTGCGGTCATTCAAGGTATTTTGTCGTTTGTCGATAACGCCCACATTTTGTTAGTCTCTCTCTCTCTCTCTCTCTCTCTCTCTCTCTCTCTCTCTCGATTGCTCGGTCGGTCTCCTTTTCAAAATTAGTTTCGATTTTTTTCTTTTTTCGAATTCAATTTGCAAATTTAAATAATAATAATAAATTAAATTTAAAACATTCGAATTTTAATAAAATGAAATTTAAAAAAAAAAAAAAAAGGAAAAGGGTTTTTTTACGCACGCATCTGGGTTTGAAAATGGCGGGAAATTAATATAATTTAAATTTTTACGGTTTTTTTATTTTTTTTTTGCTGTAGTTAATCAATGTCGTTCTTATTACTTTTTTTTAATCAAATTTTTACAAACTTTCAAGCAGAATTTCTTTTTTTTTGCTTTTTTCCTTAAAAATTTCGGTTCATCTTTCGCGAACGTCGTTTTGATTTGAAGGTTAAAGGGCATTTCTTTATAAAAAAATTTCGTTTTTTTTTTGCTATAAGTAAACTACGAAAACTATAAATTTAAAAAAAAAAAATAAAAAATAAAAATTGCCGGATAAATTGATTGTAATTTTATTTTATATATTTTTTAAAAATTTTATTTATGTATTTAATGACGCTGAAAATAAAATGTTAAAAAAAAAAAAAATGGAAGTTTTGCCGAGTTTGAGTTTTTTTTTTTTTTACGGAAAAAATTTTAAAAACCAAAAATGGCGTTCGGTAATAATTTATAAATTTGAAAATTTATTTGCACCGATTTAAATGTTGGAAAGGAAAAAAAACAGAGAGAGAGAGAGAGAGAGTGAGGGGAGTCAGAGAGAGAGGGAGAGAGAAAAAACCGCCAAAAATTGCATAGAAGTTGAAATGTTGTAATAAATAATTTTTTTGTTCGTCAGACGTTTTTTTTTCTACCGGGAACCGGTTGTTGTTGTTGTTTTTTAAATTAATCATTGTTTTTTTTTTTTTTTTTTTAAATTGTTTATATTTTTTTTTAATAAAATTTATATCGATTTGAACGATTTGCAAAACGGGGAAAAATTTTTTTGTTTTACATTGTTTGTTCCCCAAAGGCAAACGAAAATAAAAATCATTTTTTAATCTTTAAAACAACAACAACAACAACCGGCCTTTTTGACAAAATAATTCTCATAATATTGATTGTGATTAATTGTAATATAATGCAAACAATTCGGATTAATAGTCAATCAATCAATCAATCAATGAAATCTTTTTACTGTCGGCAACTTTTTTTTTTACGTTTTCCCGTAATGTATGCAAATTTTCTTATTCGATTTTTAATAGCCGATCACTCAACCGAAACGTTTTTAAATCGTGACTTGTTTGTATTTTTTTGATTTTTTTTTTTGTTTCAATTTTCTATTATCGCCTAATTTTCTCTCGAGCCTAAATAACAACATTTCACAGCATGTGTTTTTCAAAACGCGCGTAAACCTACAACAACAAACGTACCGCAACGGTATCGAAACATATCGAATAAACTTTGTCGTTATTATATAAACGATAATGTTTGTCGCATTTTAAACGCATTTTTTCAAACGAGAACAAACAAAGAGACAACAACAAAATCAAAACCAAAACGATAGATGGTTCTTGAAAAGTTCCCAGAAAAAAAAAAAAAAGAAACCACTTACACCGCGTGTTTTTTTTTTTTTTTTTTCGTGTGGGTAGCAGTAATGCTCGCTAGCTTCATCCTCATCATATGTTTTATATGTAAAAATAAAAAAAAAGTCCTTAATAGCATTTAATAGCATTTTAACCAATTTAAATAATATTTATGTTTATTATATAGTACGAGAGAAATTTTATTGCATGTTCTTCTTGTTTGTCTGCGTGTGTGCGTGCGTGTGCGTCCGTATGCGTGTGTGTACGAGCGCGTAAAAATTTGTACGTTTCACTCGTTTTAAATCATCATCAATTTAAAAAAACCAAAAATTAAAAAAAAAAATTATATTCTTGCAGTTTTTGTTTTATGTCGTTCGTTCATCTCGTTTTCCTTTTTTTTTCTTTTTTTTTTACTGTTGGCATTACTGTTTTCCTTTGTTTACATCATTTCCTCCAAAGATTTATTTAAAAAAAAAAAAAAAAATGCAACAAAATCTTAAAATTATTAAAATTTATAACGTTGTTTTATTACTTTTTATTACTTTTTTTCTTTTTTTATTTAAACATTTTTGTAGTTTTTTATTAATTACGATTTTGTTATTTATTTATTATAAATAAATACTTTAATAAATTGTTTTTTAAACTCGTAAAAAAAAATATTTATTTATTATTATTATTATTGTGAATTATTATCGCATAATCGTTTTTTTTTTTTATTTACTCTTTATATTAATTATTTATTATTGAAGAGAGAGAGAGTTAAAAAATAAAAAATAAAAAAATTATTAATAAACCGAAAATAATGTGTCAGGCAGGCAAACCCTTTTCGCATCCTTTCCAACCTTTTTTTCCTTTTTTAAAGTGCATTCACCTTTTTAAAATCGATATCATCCGACACGACGTTCGTTCGTCTATGCGTTCTTCGAGGAGTTATGCAACCTCGTACGTATACATTTCTGACGTTGCGTGATTTATTACGTGAGATTTACGAAAAAAAAAAAAAAAAACGGTTTTTAAAAATATATAAAAATGGCGGACGAATTTAATATAAATTGACAGTTATGGGGAAATTTTGAAAAAAAAGAAAATTTAAAAAAAAAAAATTTTTCGTGTCAGTAACGAGTCGGCACAAGTTTCGTATAAAAATAAAAATAAAAATTTATAATAAACGTGTAAGAAAATAATAATATTAAACGTAAATTTTATTTTTATTCGTGTACGAATCTAAAAAAAAAAAAAAAAAAAAAACGGGTCGTTAGAATTAATCTTTTCTTTTTCCAATCGTAAAATTTTCGTTTCCTCATCATCATCTTATCATTTTAATTTTTTTTTTTATTTATTTACGTAATTTAAATTCTAATAGGATTATCGTTGATATTATTTTTTATTTTAATATTTTTCCAAAAAAAAAAAAAGAAAAAGAAAAACTCCAGCGTTAATCTCCAGCCAATTTAAATCAATAACATTAAAAAAAAAAGAAAAAAAAAAAAGGAAAATAAATATCAAGAGCTATTAGAAGGATTAAAACCATCTTTTAAATCCCTCCTCCATTCCTCCCTCCCTCCCCTTTCCTCCTCCTCTCCTCTCTCTCCTGCCTCTCTACGTCTTCCATTTTTTTTTACTTTTTTCTCATACACAAATTAAAAAAAAAAAAAAAAGGAAACAACATGGGACAACGACAACGACAAAAAAATTCTCCAGGGAACCGCAAACATACTGAAAACATTTTCATTCATTTCATAAAAATAAAAATAATAATAATAACAACAGAGTATATAATAATAATAATAATAATAATAATAATAATTAAAATTTTATTGATTTCACAAGGATAAAAATTTTACCTTTAACGACTTGGAAACTCAATAAAAAAAAGGGGGAAAAAAGGAAAAAAAATGGAAAAAAAAGGAAAATGAAAAACGATTCGAGTTTTTTTTTACCGATCGTGTAAATATTTTTTTCCTGCTCCAAAACTACAATAAAAGTAATATATATTTATTTATTTATTTACACTGGATAGATAAATATATATATATATATATATTATATTCCTGTTGGAAGAGGTAAATTTCCAGATGGTTCCTGGAAAAAAAATACACGAGGAAAAAAATATATATACATTTTGCTTATTTTTTATTTTTTATTTTCTTCCACTCCCGCTCGCGTTATATTCCAAACGGTTTTGATTTGGTCGCATATGGATAAAAGCAGAAGACAACGCACTCATCTCTCTCTATCTCTCTCTCACATTCTCACGTTTAAATATCGGTAAGGGATAGAAAAAACAAAAGAAAAATTTATGATTTTTATAATGTTCGAAATGATTTTTTCCGGGAATTCGTTCGAATTCGCGCTCTAAGTAAAAAAAAAAAATTAAATAATTATTACGTAATTAATTAATTAATTAATTAGAAAACGAAACGTAGAAACGTAGAATTGAAAAAAAAAAAATGTCTTATTACCTTTTTCCTCGTCACAATCGTTTAATTTAATTACGTTCACATAACAAAACCGTATTAAAAAGTTAGAAAAATCCGACAAAATTAATTAATGAACTTTGATTATGTGGCAATTAATAAAAGCGCCTACAAACTTTTTTTCTGTTATTTATTTATTTATTTAACCTTCAATTATTTTTCCTCGGTTGTAATGTTAATGATAATTATTATTATTATTATTATTAATTTAAAGTAAATGATTTTAAGTATATTTTTTTTTTTGTAAAATGTTTATTTATAAAATTTAATGTTTTTAAATAAAACAAACAAACAAACAAACAATTATTGTTTTAATTAGTTAATGTTTGATTACAAAATATGTGTTTGAGTTTTGTTGATTGTGGTTGTTGTTGTTGTTGTTGTTGGGCTTTACGGATTTTATATCTTATGGTTTGTGTTATTGTGTTACGATCATTCAAATTCGTTATTTTTCTGCTGTAGTAACGGTTGACTGCTGTTGCGTGGCAGGTTAAAAAATTTAAGAATTTTACCCGACGGTATTGAGTAAGTATTCATTCGCCATTTTATAAATTCGTCTTCTGCTTTTTTTTTTTTTTGAAATCATTATTATTAATTTTCGATATGTTACTAACGTTACTGTTACTGTTAAATGTTACTGTAACTGTTACTGTTAATGTTGAAACGTTAAAAATCACGTCTGCGATGGACAGATGATGATGATGATGACGGTGTTCGTCGGCAAGCGAACGGTGTAAACATTAAAAAATTAAATCGAACGTGACGATGATGACGAAATCAACACGAATGAAAGTTTTTTGTCAAAATTAATTTTATCGCGTTCGTTCCAAACAAAAAAATGAAAGAACAGATGGAAAATAAGAGATTATGTAAAAGTCACATTTGGACAATATTCCGCATCCTCGTCCGTGCGGTTAACTCACGCAAAACCCTTTTAAAACCCGATATTGATAACCGACCCCGGGGGGAGGGGAGGAGGTTGGGGTTAAAAATGACATTAAACGACATTAAAATACCGTTAAAGGGTTTATAAAAAAAAATCATAATAATAATAAAGATAATAATGAAAAAAAACTAATTCGAAACGATTGATTTAGGAGATTTTCCTTCTCTTCTCCCCCTTCCTTTCCTACCTCCGAAAATATAGAAAATCCGTTCATGGTGAACCTTTATAATCATAAGATTAGCAAAAATGTTTATTAATGGTAAGAGGGAAAATAAAAACTATGACGTCATTTAAAAAATAATTCCACTTCCTGTAAATCACCGAAAGGTAATTTTTCGATTAATTATCCAATTTATATACATTTGAAAAATACCACCTGGTACTCGATCGCGAAAAAAACAATTACAAAACTACCACCTGTAACGAAGGTTCGACGAGGGTTTTCCTGTCGCAAAACGCATAAAATCCCCCCGACTTCTGTTTTGAATTTCTCTCCTCTCTCCCCCTTACCTCCCCCTTCCCGAAAAACTCTTTGTCTGACATCTTTGTTTTTATAAATATGGGGATTTATTCGCATAAATTTGTCACGGATGAAAGTTAAATAATAATAATAATAATAATAATCGGGGACGAAGTGTAGGGGGAAAAAAGCAATATGAAATATGTCGCGGAGATTATTTTTTTTTTTTTCGGTGGGAAGGGGAGAGGAGAGGGAAGGGTGGAAGGGGGCACGAATCATAGTAAAACACACTAGAATAATGTTTTTTTATTGATGCTACACAAAAAGTCCTTTTTGAAAATTCATCCGAAAAATAAAATACAATCGTCGTCGTCGTCGTCGTGATGGGGTGAAATCGAATGTGCGTGCGTGTGTGTGTGTGTGTGGGGTAGCGTTTAAGGGCAGTAAAATTTTTTTTTTTTTTTTTATATTGTTCGTAAGCTAAACGTGATTCGAATAACAGAGTCAGAATTATTAGTTTCATTTTAATAAGTCCGGATTACAAAACTCAAATTTCATTATATATAATCGGCTCTTGGCAGCTGTCACTGGAAAAAAGGAAAGTGATACGTCACACACAAAAAAAAAAAAAAAAAAATTTTTTTTTTTTTAATTCGGTTCGAATCGGGGGTGAGGATTATTATTATCATTATTGTCTTTCGATCGAGAGGGAGAGGGGTGCTTATACTGAAATCGCCATCGATGTCGATATCATCGTTCTTTTTTTTTTGCGAAAAGCGATAAAAATGTTTGCCCTGTTGCTTTTTTTTGCTGCCGTCGTCGTAATTATTATTATTATTATTATTATTATTATTTAAATAAAAATAATGTTTTTGATTAAATGTCGAGTAAACTGCTGGGATTTTATTATTAAAAACTTTTTAAAATTTATTCGGGCAAAAGAAAAAAATCCAAAACGGAGAATTTAATTGCAAAAAATTACGAGAGCAAAAAAAAAAAAAAACATAAAATAAAAACGTTACGAATTTTTACCCTCGCAAGAAGCTATAAATAGCAGACGAAATAAAGTTTCCGATTGAAAACGTACAACAAAAAAAAAAAAAACGGCAAACGGCAAACAATTGAACGTATAAAAAATGGCGACAAAAACAGAAATAATAATAAAAAAAAATAAAAAATTAACCGCAGCAAAATTTAATTAAAAATTTATAAAAAGTAATTCTCCCTTCCCTTTTCTCCTTTTCCCCCTCCCCTCCTCCTTCCCTTCCAACTCTCTTTTATTTTAATATTAATAATAATAATTACGATTATCATTATTATTATTATAATAACACAAACCATTTTATTTCATTTCAAAAAAAAAAAAAACGCTATAAATTTTTCCTTTTATTTTTATTATTATTATTATTATTATTATTATCGTCATCATTTTCCTTTTATTCGTTTCCATTTTTTATTTATTTATTAAAAGTAATAATTAATCACGCGAGACGAAAATGAAAAATAAAAAAAAAATAATTTTTTTCTTTTTTTTCTTTTTTTATTTAATAAATTATGTTTAATTTTGTTGTTGTTGTTGTTGTTGCTGCTGTTTGTTGTTTGTTGCCTTTTTCATTTTATCTCTTCTGCTAATCATTATTATTACTATACATTTTTTTTTTTTTATTTTCGATACAAACGATTGTTTGTTTCACTTCATTTATTTTTTTTTTTAAATTTTTTTCATTTTAATCTTCTTCATCAACTTTTTTTTCCTTTCTCCTTCTTCCTCTTCTTCTTTTTCCTTTTCCTTTCCTTTGTTTCACTGTCCTTTTTCATCGATCCACAAATAAAAAATTAAACAAAAAAAAGTAACAAAGTAATAATAATAGTAAAAATTTTCTTTCCTTCCGTTTTTTTTCCTCCATTACTTCCACCAATTTTTTTTTATTTTTGTCTCTCTTTTACTTAGTTCCTTTTTTTTTTTTTTGTTTTCATCATTTTCTCATCAACCTTTTCTTTCATTTTTTCCTTTTTTCCATTAACGATCATTAATTTATAATTCTTCACTCGTACAAACCTTACTTTCGTTTAATATTAAAATTTTATTTATTTCACGAGGCGAACCACCACATTATTAATTAACCCAAAATTTTTTTTCTTTTTTTTTAATAAACTCAAACAATTCATCGCATCATCGAATTTTCGTTTTATTTATTAATAATATTAATAATAATAATAAAATACATAAAAGATTCAATTAACTTCATTCGTGATGACCCGAAATTAACTTTTTTTTTAATATATACAATCAATTTCAGGTATAAAAAAAAAAAAGACGGAAAATAATTTAAATATAATCGATCAAAACCTGATAATAATCAATAAAAAAAAAAAAAAAGTTGAAAGTCGTAAAAAAAAAAAAAAAAAAAAAAAAAAACAGATTCGGTCGTTTGTCTGGATAATTATTTGTTTACATTTTCAATTTACTTATTATCAATAAAATCAAAATTTATTACCTTTTCTTTAAGGCAGGTTACTTTTCGGCTGGACAACAACAACAAAAAAATTCAACCCAAAAAAAACATTTTTTTTTTTTTTTTTTTGGAATTTATGAAAATTAATTAAAACAAAATAGTAATTAATAATACGAATATCTTATTTGCATAATTTTTTCGATCGATCGATAAATCGATTCAATTTTTTATTTTATTTTAAGTTTTAAAATAACTGGAAATACGTAAAGAATTTTTTTTTTTAAATTAATTTTTAAACATTTTCGTTCTTGGCGGGAAATGAATATTTTACAAAAAAAAAAAAAAAACAACACGAACGAACAAACAAACAAACATTTATTTTTTACGCGAAAACATCAAATCAACTTTTTTTTTAAATTATTACTCGAACCTGTACGACCTCATCGTGGTGGTTGTATTTGTGACGTTTATTTGTGTTAATGTTATTAAAAAAAAAAAAAATTAACTTTGTAAACCGGAAACGTCGTTTTCAAATAAAATAAAAATAAAAAAAAAATTAATCGAAAACCGTTTCGATATAAAACATAATAAATTTTTTTTTTTTTTTTTTTTTTTTTTTTTTAATTTGAATTTAAATTTAAAATTAAAAATTTAACTTTATTAATAAATTTATATTATACGAGAAACGATGAAAGAATTTCATTATTATTATTATCATCATCATCATCATCATCATCATCATCATCATCATTATTTCCCTACAACTCGCCCCCAAAACAACAACAACAACAACAACATAATTTTTAATTTTTTATTATAAGGTAAAAAATATTTACAACATCGATACCCGCATCGAACGAATAAAAAAAAAAAAAAAAAAAAAAAATACGTAATGACAGGGCTGCCACATGCATAAATAAAAAAAAAAAAAAATAAGCGATTATTATTATTATAGCGAAAACGGTTTGAAATTTAAACGAAATGAAATTTTCGACGTTAAATTATTGATTTTATAGATTTCGACAAAGGAAAAAAAAAAAAAAATCAAATTACGACTCCCGTAGTTCTTTTGGTGCGTGTGCGTGTGCGTGTGTTTGCGTGTGCGTGCGCGCGTTTTTTCCCGCGTCTCCAAGGTGTTTACAATTTTAAAAAATAACAAAAAAAATCTAGATTTTACAAAAAAAAATTGATGGTTTAACTAGATATTAGCGACGATTTTTACCTTTGAGCAATGAATATTTTCACATTCACAAAGAATTTCCCTCCGCATCCCCCTCTTTTCCTTCTCCTTCTCCTCCTCCTCATCCCCCCAAATCATTAAAAATCTCACTTCGAACCTGTCCGTGTGTATGTGTGAGTGTGTGCGTGAGTCTGCCTGCGTGCGTTCGTCTGTCCGTGTGTGTTTGTTTTAATAATAGTTTTTTAAATTGATTTTAATAAACCTGCCAGAATGTGGAAAAATTCTCGTTTGTTATTAATAACGTATTTTTATTTTTATGCATTTATATAAATGTTTATTTACATTTTTAAATAAATGGTACCTTTTTTTTTTCTTTTTTTTTTCTTTTTAAAAATTAATGTTTAAAGTTAAAAAGAATGAATGATATTTATTAATTCTTTGGAGGGACCGAAAAAAAAAACCATCGGTGATAATAATAATAATAATACCAATAATAATAATGATTGATAACGAATAACGAAATGAAAAATTTTTTTTTTTAAGGGTTAATCGAGCGAAACGAATAATTATTTTTTGATTCGGGCTGCTTGTTTTTTTTTTGGGGGGGATAATTTTAATATAAAAATTTTGATTTTGAGAGTGAGGAGAATGAGAAAGGGGGGCTGGAAATATCGTCACTCGATAAGAGAAAAAAATTTTTTTTTTTTTTAAAGATTTTTCTATCGGATAAATCGTTTAATTTCCGACGGGGAAAAAAGTTTGCGTGTGTGTGTCAAGGGGGGGAGGGCAAATTAAAAGATTTAATTTCATCCCTTCTCCCTCCACATACATGTTACCTCCCCCTGAAAATTTTCAATCATTTTTTTTTTTTTTTTTTGATTTTAATAACCGACGTCATTTTCAGAATTCGATATGAAAATATTTTAAATTAAAAAAAAAAAAACATTAAAATTTTTAATCGAAGGAAATTTTTTGAAATGAAAGGAGAAAAAAAAAAAGATGGAGGACGGGGAAAAATTGTTTTTTTTTTTTTTTTACTCAAAACTCCCGGAAAAAAAAGTGAGATGAGGAAGAAATGATGCAAACAAAATTTTCAAAATCGACCCGATACTCCCTTCATTTACTTTCCCTACTTCTTCCGTAAGCACCCCCGTAAGCACGCGATGAAATAGGCACCCTTACTTCGGTCACATACCTGAGTGACACTTAAAGAAATTAGTTACGTCTAACGTGATTTATGACGAAAGCTTAGCAAAACAATTTACAAATGGCGGTTAAAACGAGTTTTTTCCCTCATTTTCCGAATCCCTCGTTTTCTCCTTTTACCGCTACGTGACATTCTTAAAATTAACATTTTTTTCTTTTTCATTTTTTTTTTAATTAATCAAATAAAAAAATTGGCGCTTTTTTTTTTTATTTACCTGCAGCAAACGAACAAACGAATCGGGTTCTACCGTTTTCAAATCATTTTTAAACGGCAGCCAAAAATAAACTCGACAGACGTGTAATCATTTTAAAAACCGGCTCCCCTCAAAAAAAAAAAAAAAAAAAAAAAATTAATCGAAAATCGTTTTAAATGTAAAATACCGTACAAGGTTTCACGGCAGCAAAAATTTTTTTTTTTTTTTTTTAATTAAAAATAAACCGACAAGTTAATTTTTTTTTTTTTGCGTTCGTTCAACCGACTAAAAAAAAAAAACTAATAATTTTATTGTTATGAAATATTTTTGGAGACCCTTCGACTTTTTTAACAACCGTACCTAATTCGTCATCTTTTTTTTTTTCTATGAATTACGTCAAACGTAGACATTATTAAATGAATTTCAAGGGAAAAAAAAACGTGAGTCAAAAGGAATTTGCTAGCAATAATAAACTCACACACACAAACACACACACGCAGAAATCTAAAAATAAATAATAATTATGTAAAATAATAATTGCTTTAAAAAAGAAAAAATCTGCCGCCACGCCTTCTTTATATTTACAAAAAAAAAAACAAAAATAAAAAAATTTCATAGAGTATTTAAACGGTTCGAAATGAAATTTAATGACGTCACAATCTTAACAATCATTTTAACCTCGTAGTCATAGATTAATAAAATAAAAGCGAATAATTTTTAGTAACAATTTAAAGTAAAGTAAAGTAAAAAAAAAACGTTTAAGTGGTTTCCAGACCAAATAAAAAACGTTTAAGCGGAAGAACATGAGTTAATTTCCGGTTTTACCGTTTCCTAGGAGGCATTTGTTAAACTGAAAAATTTCCACTTTAGCCTTCTATATATATATATCGCTTCTATCTCTCTCTCTCTTTTTTCCCAACATCCACTATTGCCTCGCACTTTTCCTTTTAATAATTTCATATTAGTACGTTTTTCATCATCTTAGCAACCGACAAAATAAACAACCCTCGAAATTTTGAGGTTTAGACAGCAGCAAAATGTATTTCAAGTACGTAAAAAAAAAAAAAATTTCTCTTTCTCTCTCGCTTTCTCTTTCTCTCTCCTTCTTCTTTCTAAAAAAATATATTGTCAGGTGTATACTAAAATTAATTAAATTAATATTATATACGTACGCTTTTGACATTTAAAAAAAAAAAAAAAAAAGAGCAAAGCGTATACGACAAATCGATTTTGCTGCTGGAAAAGTTAAAGAAAAAAAAATCGAAAAAAGAATAAGGAAAAAAAAAGAAAAAAAGGAAAGAAAAGGAAAGGAAATTAAATTTTAATCGAACCATCTTTCTTCGCAAAGATATGAGCAAAAGTTTATTTTACGCTGATTAAAAATAACGATAATAATAATAATAATAGTAATATCATCAACAACAACGGAAACGAAATAGAAAAAAGTACGGGGTAGCAGACGGGAAAAAGTACAAAAAAAAAATTTTTTAACAGTCCGATGAATCTCTCAAACGATAGATGAAGGCTTTGAATATTACGGAAATGGAAAAAAAAAAAAACAGAAAATGTTTGTTAAAAAAAATGAAAACAAACCAACAAACGGCAAAAAAAAAATCACAACACATGTGGGCTACTACAACGCTCGATTCGCACAAACAAAATTATAAACAAACAAACGAAGCGGTCATTCCCTGAATTTTTCTTTGACTTTGACATAAGCCACCACCATCACACGTCACGAGAAAAAAAAAAAAAATTATACTACCAACATAACTTTGAAAACATTAAACAAAAAAAAAAAAAAAAAAAAAAAAAAAATGGCGTTTCAAGGGGGAGCAAACAACAAACAAACAAAAAATAATAATAATAAACTGGTAAAAAAATTCGTAAAAGGGAAGCGAAACGCAAATGAAAAAAAAATTTAAAAAAAAATTGACGTGCGTATGTGTGTGTGTGTGTGTGTGTGTGTGTGTGTGTGTGTGTGTATCGTGTCATTAGAAATTAGTTTTACTCGTGATTTTAAACGAAATACGTTCTTCTACAAAAAAAAAAAAAAAAAATCAGACGGTATCATATAAAAAATAATAATAATAGTCTTTCACCGCTCCTACAGCCTCGGGAATCAAAAAAAAAAAATTCGGTCCGTAATTAAACGCGTACAAAGTTTTGTCATTAAGTGAATATCAACAGGTTCGATTGCACCTTAACAGGTAATTAATTTAAAATTCAGGTAGGTACACGTCTTCTGCTTTCCCTGCCGCTCCCATCCGTGAATAATTAAAAAATAAAGCCATCATCATCAACAACAACAACAACTATCGTTAACTATAACATTTTTTTACATTTTATAATTACAAAATAATAATAATAATAATTTTTATTACTACTACTACTACTACGATTCGTTGGAATTCAAGGTTCGTAATTTAATATTAAAAAAAAAAAAAAAAAAAAAAAAAAAAATGGCTGCCCTTTACGGCTTTATTTTTATTTTTATTTCTTTTAAATCCTCTTTTGAATTATTATTATTACTATTATTGTACGCACTCTTTTGCCTCCTCCTCCTCCCCCATATCCCCTCCCTCATTTTTATTTCCCTTCTCCCTTTTTTTTTCCTTCTTATTTTATTCCTTTTTCTTTTTCCCTCCTTCCCTCTCCCCCCCTCCTCGAACCTCTTGAAATCTCTCGAAATTTTGCTACATTTTAAGATTTAATATTAAAAAAAAAAAAAAAAAGAAAAACCTTTTCCGCCAGAAAATCATCAAAGTCGTAATAAAACTTTTGAACCCCCGTTTTCATTCCTTCTCCCTCTTTATCATTTAACGTGGCGTTAGAACTTTCGATATATTTATACCGAAATATCGTGACTGCGATTTGATAGAATTTTTATTTTTCAAACGTTAAATATTAAATGTCTTGTGTCGCGCGGGTTGTAATTAACAACCACGCTTATTACAACTAATAAATTTTGTAGAAATAATAATAATAATAATAGTAAAGTAGTTGTAAAGTAGTTATAGGGATGAAAATAATAATAATGATAATGATGATGATGATAAAATTTTTCCCTCAAGAAAAAAAAGTTAATGCTACTATTTTTTTAAAATTTGTAACGTCAGACGATTTGAAACGACGACGTTTTTTTTTTTTTTTTGGAATTTTTCGAATAGATTCGATCGATTCGTTTTTCAAGCGGGGGAGTTTCATGAGTGGGGGGAGGGGGAGGTTTTCGTTTAAATAATTTATTTTATCGATTCGTCTTTTTTTTTTTTTAAATTAAAAAATTCAAAATGAGGATATATATACACCATATAATTTTTTTTCATTTTCCAAACGGATTTTAATTATTTTTTTTTTTTTTTATAGTTAGTTTTAACAATACTAATACCAATACTAATTCTAATAATAATAATAATAATAATAATAATAATAATCCTGAAAAAAAAATATGTCTAATTTTTAAGAGATTTATTTGACCTAAAAAACTAATAGCCGTCATTCACTCACTAAGATTTAGTTTAATTATATATATATATATATATATATATATATATATAAATGTAGACTCATTTATTTTTATTTTTTTTAATTCAATCTAAAAAAAATCGTTATTTTTTATTTTTTTTTTTTCGTCTGCTAGAAATTGTTCGTTTTTGTTCTCCCTCACTCTCTCTCTCTCTATTTTTTTGATTCATAAAGATCTAATATTAATTTTTCATCTTTTTTTTTCATTTTCTCTTTCTCTCTCCCTCTCTCTCTTTCTGTCTCTGTCTTTCCTGTTCTATTTTCAATTTCAATTTTTTTTTTTTTTAAATTTCAGCTTATCATTTAATCTTATCATTATTTTTGTTTTTTTTTCTAATAATAAATTTATTATCATTATTATTAATTATTGTGTAGTCTGAAAATCCCACGTAATAAATATTTTCGTAAACTATACATTTGATTTTGCCAGAAAGGAAAAAAAAAAAAATTATTTCAACGCGTTTGGTTTTTTTTTTTTTTTAAAATGGCGTCGGCCGAAGGGAAAAATTTTAAAAACGTGGCATTAATTTCGTCTGGAGTCAGTTTTTTTTTTTTTTTTTCTTTGTAAATTATTTTTGAAGGAATAATTATCTCTTATCAACGATTAAAAAACGTTCGCGAACGTGTATCCGCGATTCATTTTATTTAAAAAAAAAAAAACAAATTTTTCATGTATATTTCCGTGTACGCGCGTTTGAGTCTCTCTCTCTCTCTCTGTTTCTCCCCTCGTAAAAAAAAAAAAAATATTTTTTTGTGTTGTTGGCTCCCCAATTAAAAATTCATTCTACCGAAAAGTCACACAAATGACTTTTTAATGATTAATTTTCTAATTTTCTTTTAAAAAATTAAAATTGAAAAAAATTAACAGTGACAGTAAATAATTTTTATTATTTTTAATAACTTTTTGTCTAACGTTTATAATTTTTTTTTTTTTCGAAATCGAATCGTTTTTTGGAAAGGGAAACGGAAAAAGTAAAATAAGACAAGAAGATTGGCGGAAGTG
>NW_002987859.1:1910984-1938160 GCF_000006295.1 Pediculus humanus corporis | reverse complement strand
TGTCGTGGCCCGATTCGATTATCGATTCACAACGTTGATCTTCCTCCGCGTTCGTGGTATTATTCAAGATTGAAATCGAACACACTTTTAACGAAAGAAGAATTATATTGATTGTAAGCAACATAAGAACATTTTACAACATGTTACACGTACAGAACAAATTAGTCACTAAAATAATGTTATGAACACTACTAGTTGTAAACACAATCACAAAACTAGACCTAGACACACGTTGAACTCTAAGATATCAGGAGAAACCGATGAACTAAGAGTCGAACACCAAAAACGAAGAGTTGTGCAACAAGAACCAAGTGCTGAGAAACAAGAACCATGGCTGAGACGTTCAGCCTCCTTTTATAAGTTCTGACTATCGCTAGACATTATTCATTCACTAGCACTTAAGATTAGATAAGAAAAGCGAAGCTTCCAGAAATGCTGACTATGTGTCTATGATATGAATAGAGTCACTATCTCCAGACATGCTGACTTTGCGTCTACCATGTGAATGGAATCACTATCTCCAGACATGCTGACTTTGCGTCTACCATGTGAATGGAGTCACCATTCCCACTCATTTATCAAAAAAACACCACATCCGACATGGGTTCATAACAATATATATATAAATGTAGACTCATTTATTTTTATTTTTTTTAATTCAATCTAAAAAAAATCGTTATTTTTTTTTTTCGTCTGCTAGAAATTGTTTCGTTTTTGTTCTCTCTCCCCCTCTCTCTATTTTTTTGATTCATAAAGATCTAATATTAATTTTTCATCTTTTTTTTTCGTTTTCTCTTTCTCTCTCTCCCTCTCTCTCTTTCTGTCTCTGTCTTTCCTGTTCTATTTTCAAATTTCAATTTTTTTTTTTTTAAATTTCAGCTTATCATTTAATCTTATCATTATGTTTGTTTTTTTTTTCTAATAATAAATTTATTATCATTATTATTAATTATTGTGTAGTCTGAAAATCCCACGTAATAAATATTTTCGTAAACTATACATTTGATTTTGCCAGAAAGGAAAAAAAAAAAAATTATTTCAACGCGTTTGGTTTTTTTTTTTTCTAAAATGGCGTCGGCCGAAGGGAAAAATTTTAAAAAACGTGGCATTAATTTCGTCTGGAGTTTTTTTTTTGTTTTTTTTTTCTTTGTAAAATAATTTTTGAAGGAATAATTATCTCTTATCAATGATTAAAAAACGTTCGCGAACGTATATCCGCGATTCATTTTATTTAAAAAAATAAAAACAAATTATTCATGTATATTTTCGTGTACGCGCGTTTGAATCTCTCTCTTTCTGTTTCTCCCCTCGTAAAAAAAAAAAAAAAAAAAAAAAAATATTTTTTTGTGTTGTTGGCTCCCCAATTAAAAATTCATTCTACCGAAAAGTCACACAAATGACTTTTTAATGATTAATTTTCTAATTTTCTTTTAAAAAATTAAAATTGAAAAAAATTAACAGTGACAGTAAATAATTTTTATTATTTTTAATAACTTTTTGTCTAACGTTTATAATTTTTTTTTTTTTCGAAATCGAATCGTTTTTTAAAAAGGGAAACGGAAAAAGTAAAATAAGACAAGAAGATTGGCGGAAGTGGTAGTAGAGAGAAGAAAAAGAGTAAAAAGAAGAAATTTTTTTTTAAAAAAAAACTTTCATTCATTCTTACACACGATTTGAAAATCTTTGCCACCGGGCAGATGGATGGAGAGGGGGGATGACATTTTTTTAAGGGGGAGGGGAGGGCAAAGAATGAAGGATTTGACATTAATACGTTTAAGGGTTGTTTTATTTTATTTTTTTTGGGATATCTCGCATTCGTGAGAAGAAGAATGAGTGTTTTTTGTTTTTTTTAACTGCCCTCAGGTGAACGTATCGATCATATAATTTTTTTTTTTTTTTCCTGTTTGTTTGTTTGTTTGTTTTCATTGACAGCAATTTGTCTTATTTCGTCCGCCATAAAAGAAACCTTCCATCCTTTGAATTTCCCCTTTGGCTACGTTTAAACATTCGATATGTTTTTTCGTTTTTTTTTTTTTTGTTCATCCTCTCTTCACTTTCTTCCCTCTCCCTCTCCCTCTCCCTCTCTCTCTCTCTCTCTATACTTTAATATTTTATATTTTTCAACGATTCGCTTTTTCATTTTCCCTTTTTTTTTTTTCCTCCAACATCATCAAATTATGTAAAAGCTTACTATTCTTTCTTTTTTATTTACCCTCCTTACAATATCTATTAAGGGAGAAATATTAAACCATTTGAATTATTATTATTATTATTACGACAACAACAAAAAAAAAGACAAAAAGGTGCAATTTACTACTATTACTACAACTCTCCCCAACCGCCATAACTCCCGAAAATTCACAATAGATTTTCCATTGTTCCAGTGAGAAACGGTACACGTGCACTTTTTCATTCTGCTGGACTTTCATCCCTTATTCTTCTTCTTCTTCTTCCACGTAAATTTTTCTAACCTTTACAAAGTACTTTGGTGAAAAATCATTTATAATACGGAACATTTTCCAGACGTTTTTTTTTTTCTTTTTTACACGAGCTCAGACGCGAATTCGACGAATACATAATAAGAATTAATTTAAGATGATACAAACGACAAACAAAACAAACAATGAAAAATAAAAATGCAATACGATATCTATCGTTTTTTTTTCAAAATGGAGTCGAATCTTTGGAAAAACATTTTTCAATTATTTTTTCTTTCCTTTTTTGCGAGAGTTCGACAGTAAAATTTAATTTCTCTCTCTCTCTTTCTTTCTTTTAATGTTTACTGTCTGATGCTGCTGTCTGTTCTTTCATTTCAAGTTCATCTATGGTTTTTGTGTTTTTTTTTGTATAACGAACAAAAGAATTTTTTTCATTTCCCTTCGAAATGATTGCTTAAGTCCATTTATCCAAATACGTTTTTTTTTTCCTCTTCTATTGAATAGTTTTTTTTATGTTCATTTGTCTTTTAGCCCTTCGTTTTTATTCTCATTTTAAAAAAAAATTTTTTTTTTTTTTTCAACTTAAAAGCTTCACGTTTTAAGTTTTTTTTTTGTTTGTGTGTCTGCGTGCGTACGTGCGTTCGTACGCGTGTGCGCAGACTTTCGTTTATTCCCTGTTTTTTTCTTTTTTTTTTTTTCTTCGTCTTCCCACGGATTATTTTTATTTAAAAGCTTTTTCTTTTTTTTTGGAATCGAATTTTTTTTGTGACTCTTTTTTTTTCGATTTTGCAAATCCTCCTCGAATACGACAACAGCAAAAAAAAAAAAAAATTCCAGAGGTCATTTAAAAAACAGTAAATTATGTTTTTAATATTTTTTTTTTTTTTTTTGTTTAATGAAATTTACTTGAAATTATTTATTTTACGCCGACATTTTTTTCTCCCTTCATTATTATTATTAATACGAAAAATGTCGCGACAAATGTTACGTTTACTTTACGACAAAAAAAATTTTTTTTTACCAGAATAAAAATTAAACGAAAAATTCTTTTTTTATTACGACGTTTTAAAATTAAAAATATTATTATTATTATTATTGGATATTTTATCCGTCGGGAAGAAAAAAAAAAAAAAAAAGAATTTTCCCCTTCGGCGGGGTATTATTATTATTATTATTTATTTATTTATTTTAAACCGATATAAATTCCCGGAGCAAAAAAAAAAAAAAAATTACTTTTTTCCCATGGGTTGGTTTTTTTTTTTTTTTTTACCCCCTTTTCATTCCCCTAATTTTTATATTTCTATTCATTTTTTCCTTTTTTTTTTTTTTGAAAAAAAAACACTAACAAAATTTTCATCATCATTTTATTTTTTTTCTTTTCTTTTTTTCCTTCTACCCCCACCTCTCCCCCCACTTTCATCTTTTTTCCTTTACTTTTTCATAAAGAAGAAAATTCATTTGGAAAATGATAAAAAAAAAAAAAAATTTGTTTGAGAAAAATGAAGTCTGCAAGTTTTCTTTTTTTCTTTTTCCTCTCTCTTCTTCTTCTTAAAAAGGAAATTTAATTTGTTTCAACAGGAAATAAGATTAAGATTTTAATTTTACTTTTTTTTCTTTCCTATCTCTTTCTTTCTCTTTCTCTCTCTTTTATTCAATCATTCTTGTGGAAAGAAAAAAAAAAATTCATTTCGGATTGTGTTATTACAATATTTTTCTTTTTTTTTTAAAAAAAAAATTTTTTTTTATTCACGTCGTAGATATCATCGTCATCATCATCATCATTATTATTATTATTTAACCTCTTTGGAAATGCAAAATTTTATCACGTTTAGTTTAAAAACACGTGTTGTTGTTGTTGTTGTTGTAACACGTCATCGATGCGTTTGTCGAGTTTTACGATCGACCGCAAATTTTTACTTTTTCGCATTGTAAAACAAAATTAAATTTTTTAAATCTTGTTCTACTGTCGACCTGAGGCAGCTCGACGAGAATGTGAATTTCACTGCTTCTGACCCTGGCCACTCCAAAGATGTTAGTCACCGGAGCCCAGTTCAGGAGACAAATCGTTCCCATCGAAAAAGACGGACTCAGGAAGACCTTCAAGAATTGATGTGGTGCTATCTTATAATAAGTGGCACCACCGAAATTCGAGTATTTGTCCCTAAGGAATCGGGTAGAAACCTCGGATAAATACTTAAAAACTCCGACAAGTAGCCTTGTCGTGTTTAATGGTGGATAATAATAATAATAATAATAATAATAATAATAACAATAATAATAACAATAATAATAACAATAATAATAATAATAATAATAATAATAATAATAATAATAATAATAATAATAATAATAATAAAATTTCACTGATCCAGAAAAGAAAGAAAAGAAAACAAATCAAAACCTTTTTTTTTTTTTTTGTTTTTTTTTTTTGTTTTCCTTTACGCAATACAAATAAAGTAAAATTATTTAAACGTAAAGAAAACGTAAATAATTTTTTTTCCTTTTTTTTTCCTTTTTTTTTCCTTTTACATTTCAGCCGACCGATGAAAAAATAATGAAATTGTTATTAAATTTTTGTTTTTATTTATACTTTTCATAAAAAACGTAAAAAAAAAAAAAAATGTCAAAACCAATTGTATTTTATGCATAATTTGTTTTTTTTCTTTTTTTGCTTTCCTTTGAGAAATAAATTAAAAAAAGAAAAAGCAAGAAAATTTTTTTTTTCTTACAGAATTTTAATTTGATGTTACAAACAAGCGAAAACGAAAAATAAAAAATTCTCGTAATTATTTGTCGTTGAAATATTTTCTTATTATCATTATTATTTTTTTTTACTGGAAAAATTATTACTAAACTGGAAAAGAAACAAAAAAACGGTTTCCCGTTTCTGTCGCGTTTAATAACTACGAAAAAAATCTTTTTTTTAACTACAGAAAAAATCGATCGATACATCGAATAAGGAACGTGTTCATTTTTTAAAATGAAAATAAGGTACGATCGATTTTTTTTTTTTTTATTCCAAAAACGAACGAAAAAACCGTTACGAAAAAAAAATGGCAGAGCCTTTGTGTAAAATTTTCTATTCATGCTCGGAAAAAAAAAAAAAAAAAAACGTGTACCTAGTAAACGTGGCGGAGATGTAATCAATATCGAAACGATATATTAAATTTAAAAATTATTTTTTTTCCTTTTTTTAAAAAAACAAAAATTTTCTATTTTCTTTCCATTCCATTCCTTTCTTTTCCTTTTTTTTTTTTTTTTTTTAAAATGATTTCAAACGTAAAAGAAAAAAAAAATTTTTTTCTTTTTCCACTCGAATGATTTCACAATAAAATAAAAATAAATGTAAAAACAATAATAATAATAATAATAATAATAACAATTATTATTATTATTTAAAAATAACGAGGATGAAAACAAAAAAAATTTAATAAGGAAAAAATAAAAAAAAAAGAAAAATTAAAGCAGAAGAAAATAAAAATGGAGAAAATAAAAAAAAAAACACCAACGAATGAACGAACGAACGACAAAAAATTACCCTCAAAGCAATTTTAAATAAAGGAAACGCTCCCAGTTAAAAGGAAAATAAAAAAAAAAAAAAAAACTTAAAAACTTTTTTCGAAATAAAATTGAAAAGTAGTGGATGTAGAAAAAAAAGAAAAGAATAAGTGGAAAAGAAAAAAAAAGAAATCGATGAAAATGATGATGATGATGATGATTACGAAGAAGCGGATGAGGATGAAAATGATGGAAGAATAAAAATAAAAAAAAATGGAAACAACAAATAAATGAATAATAAAAAAATAAAATCTCACTCAATTTCGTCGTGTAATTAGAAAAACCTATCGTAACGTTTCCGGTTTTACCGGAAATTTCAAACGAATTTTATTATTATTTTTATTTTCCTCATCGCAACGCCACGCTCATCCTTACTTTTTCCCACTATGCAACCTGTTCTAGTTTTTCCCCTATTTTCCTTTTTTTTAGGGAATTTATTCCTGTTTCCCGATTAAAAATTTTCCTTTTCCTTCCCTCTCCCCCCGCCTTCTCATGTCATTACCGATAGAATTACCGCAGAAAAATTTTTTTTTTGTCTTCCGTTTTGTTTTGTTTTTTTTTTGGGTCTTTTCAACTCTAATAAATTTCGTACATCCGGTTTTATCCGTTTCATAATTTTTTTTTGAAAACGGAAATTTAAAAAAAAAAAAAAAGGCGCGAAAGAAAGATTTAAATGAATTCGTAAAAAGAAGAAACTCTCTCTCTCTCTCACTCACTCTCTTTCTCATCGAAAAAGAAAAAAAGCTTTTAAAAAATTTTAATCGGAAATAAATAAATAAATAATTAATAACTTTTGTTAAAAGAAATTTTGAAATCAATAAATAGAAATTATTTATTTATTTATTTCAAATGTCAGTATTTTTTTTTCTTCTTCCACTTTTCGTCTTCTGCTATAAATAAAAAATAATAATAAAAAGAAAAAACGAAAAAACGAAAAAGAAAACTATCTATGTTTATGTCGAGTCGTAATTTTTTTTTTTTTTTTTTAAATTTAATAATAATAATTAATTGATTGCGAGTTTAAAAATAAATCAATAAGATCAATAAGATCAATAATAGGCATCCGAAGAATTTCAAAATAATTCAAAAAAAAAAAAAACAATTCTCAAAACCACAAATTTATACTCGCGCTATAAATTTACTTTAAATTTAAATCGAAGAAAAAATAGTTAAAAATTTTATCGTGGCAGGAGTGTAGTTTACGTCATAAGGTATAAGATCGAAATTTTGGTTTTGGATTTCGTTTCTCAACATTTAGTCATTATTATTATTACTGTTATCAAAACAAAAAAATTTTTTTTTTCAACATTTCACCATTCTCTCTGTTCGATTGACTGACTGATTGATAGATTGATTGATTGATTGACCGAACGACCGTACGAGTTAAAACAAGAGACCGTCTGACTAATGTCTCTTATCTTGTTTACAAGTTTTAAATGCACTAGACTCAACTTTTTTTTTTGAACCACTTAAAAATCAATAAATGATAAAAAAAAAAAAAAAAATTTCCAAGTGACGGAATGTTTAGATATTTTATTATCATAATCATTATTATCATTATTATTTTCAAGCGATTTGAGTTTAAGAAGAAGGAGGAGAGAAAGAACGTTACTTGATGACGAACAGCTTTAAGCTTTAACACGTCAAATTTATAAAACAATGCCATATATTATTCCTCCTGCATTCTCTCTCTCTCTCTCTTTTTCTCTCGTTTCGTAAACACATACGCACACACGCACATTCTTTTCTTCTTTTGCCACAATGCTTTCCATCATTTCCATCGTTTTTTTTTTTTTCTACACGTTTATTCTTACAAAGCTGTAAACGCCATGACACACACGTTTCGCTTTCTCACACACACTCGCTTTTGTTTTTTTTTTCTACGTTCATTATTTTTAATTATTTCTCTCTCACTCTCACACTCTCTCTCTTTCTATGTCTCTCTCTCTCTTTTTTATTTTTTATTTTTTTTCTGCTATGATTTACGCGTCGCGTTTCTTACGCTTTGGTCTCTTCTCTTAAATTTGATTTTTCGGTTAACTTCCGCCCAGTTGAATTTTGTTATTATTAATTAGATTATTTTCGAACTTATTCTGGTCAGAAAGTTTTTGAAACTCACAATTATTTTATCTTTTACAAAATTTTATTTCTTTTCTATCTCTCTCTCTCTCTCTCTTCCTCTCTCTTTTATGTTTCGTTTAATTCAGTTATCGTCCCCACCTACCCGCGGTTTTTCTTTCTTTTTACTTATGGACATTCGTTTTTTTTTTTTTGATGCCTTTCGAAGTTGACGACGTTTCGTTCTCGACTTTTCACATTCGTTTCGTTAGAATTTTTTAATGATAAAACACAGGAAACGGAAACGATTAAATTACTAAATACATATAACCTTGTAAAAAAAAAAAAAAAAAAATTGTTATTAAACGGCCGTTTTCTATTTTAAACAACAAATCCGACGTGTTCGGACACGTCGACAATAACAACAACAAAAAAATTTTTTTTAAATTAATTTTATTTTATTATTGTTTTTTTTTTTTTTGTTTCAGATTAATATTTAATCTTTAATTTGAAATTACACCTGGCAGGTAAGTTTCTAAAAATATTTTTCTGTGTGCGAGAAGAAAGTAGGAGAGGGAAGGGAGGGAAATAAAATTAATATTAAAAAAAAAGAAACAAAATGGAGAGCAATTAAAAAATTAAAAAATTAAAAAAGAAATCTTGTACTCTTCTCTTTCTTTACGCCCCTTCCTTTTTCTTTCCCGTCTCTCCCCCCCCCGATTCACCCACTCTCTCCTTCCGTTGTCTTTTCATTCCCGCTTTTTTATGGGTTAATTACATTTAAAATTCGGTAATGACAACCTTTTTAAACTTCAAAGAATTGTGTGACACTTTTTAACTTTGATTTTCTAATTACACGTTTTAATTATTATTAATAGCTCAAAAAGAGTATTTAAATGTGTTTCTTCTTTTTTCAAATTTATTTTACCCGCCGTTTAACAGAAAAAAAAAAAAGAAAAAAAAAAAAAACGTTTTCGTTAAATTTAATTGTGGTACAATTACTACTGCTACTACTACCACCCGATAATTTAATGGAAAAAAAATTGTTTGGTTTACGTACGAAAAAAGATATTTTTTTTTGTTAGGTTGGCTACTTCCGTAAAATTTTCTCTTAACGCACTAATGCACAAAGAAAAATAATTTAAGAATAAAAGAAGGGTAGTAACCGAAAAAAGAAAGAAAGAAAAACGTACGTGCGTCCGTTCGCACGCGTTAAAGTTGACGATTTTTTTTTTTTTCGGGGGGGTAGAAAAGAATTTCTTTCTACCCTCCCTTTTGAATTTAGTTTGAATCAACCCTTATATAATCAACTAAAACAAAATTCTTTTACTTTAACCGCAAAAGAAGAATATTTCAAAAAGTATTAAATCAATGCACACACACAATAACGGGGAAATAGAAAAAATACGTTTTCAACGACAACAACTTTTCTTTTTCTTTCTTCTGACCCTTCGTTTCGTTTCGTTACGGATAAAAAAAATAAGAGAGACGATTACTCGATATGCAATATGTAAAACAAAGAAAAAGAAAAAAAAAAAAACTTTTCGGGCCTTGCACACCGGGAGAAAAACCAAAGAAAAGAAGAAAATCACTTTTATTTTACTTCCTCCCCCTCAAAAAAAATAAAAAAAATAAATTCAATTTACCGGTGAAAAATAAAAAGAAACGATTTAAAACTTTTTTTTTTGTTCTACGTCTACTTCCACGAAAAAACAAAATAAAAAAACAATTTCAACTTCCCCAATGTAAACAACGTTATGCAAAATTTATTGTTATTTTCTTTTTCGGATCCTCAACTTAATCAAAGGAATCGTACGCGTTCCTTTTTTCCTTTTTTTTTCTCCTTTTCGGTAAAAATCACGAAAAGAAAATTTTCGAAATTGAAAAAAAAAAAATTCACGTGACACGTCGTTAAACTTTGGAGGGGGGGCTGTGATGGCGGTGGCGGCGATCACGTATTAAATTCAATTCGTGAATTAATTGGGGAGTCAAATTATACCGAGTTAAAAAATAAAATTTGAAAACATCGGCAAATTTTACGACTGAATCGGCAGATTAAAAATTGAAATTGTTCGTTATATGACGTCATCAAAAAGAAATTTTTCAATCGGGAAGAGGAACAGGGGGGGGGCGAATGAATATAAATGAGGGGGTAGGGGAGGGGAAAATCAAACACAACATTGAATTATCGCTCTCGTTTTTCAATGAATAAATTTTAATTTATAGCAAATTATTCACAACGCACAACACATTTTGTAAACATTTTTATAGCGCTATAAAATACTTTCCAAACAATGAGTTTACAAAAAAAAAAAATTTTTTTTTCATCTGTTTACGAAAAGACTACAAATTGCTATAAAAAAATTTTTTTAAAATTATTTTTTATAGCAAATAAACAAACTACAAACAAAAATTAATTTTTACTTTACTTAAACAAAAAAAAAAAAACTTTCGAAGACGCGATGCAATGGATATACGTGCTCGTGACGTCATTCATATCAATTTTTATTTATCGATCGTGGCAGGAGAAAAGAATCGAAAAGGAACAAATCAATACAGAAAATTTTTCAATTCATTTTTGAATAACTTTCACAACATGGTCACCGGAATAAAAATAAATTATAAAAAAATTAAAAACATTCAATAATAATAATAATAATAATAATAAGTTTTCTTTCCACCATTTTTTAAAATCTTCCAAATGTATCGAATCAATCATAAAAAAGAAAAAAAAAATTTTTTTTTTTTTATTGGAAAAGGAAACCGTTTGTCACTTATTAAACGCGGATTTCTTTTTTTTTTTTAAACAAAAATAAAAAATTGAAAAGAAACAGCTTCCATTTTTTTTACTAGTTTTTTTTTTTTTTTTTTTTTTTTTTTCACTTAATGGCGACACCGCGATCGTATCCCAAACACACAAATGGCGCGCCATCAAATCGCCTATCTGTCGACACCAGGTAAAAAAAAAAAAAAAAAATCCATGAATGAAAATTTTTATATGTAAATAAATATGAACGCCCTTAAACGATCGTGAAAGTGTTTGGTTAAGATATTTATATGTTTATACAGATGTTTTTTCGCCCCCTCCATCCCTACCCCCTCTCCCGTTTATTATTATTTTCGAAACTTAATTCCAACCGATCTTTTTCAAAATTTCACACCCTTTCCTTTCTCTTCTATTCGTCTCCCCCCCACTCATCGTTTAAAATTTTAAAGGGATCCTTTCTTTATTTTCACCTATTATCCTCTCTCTCTTTCTCTCGAAACGTAACGCCTTAACCACCGATGTGTGATTCAAAATAACTTTTTTTTTCACATGACCCTTATTATTATTATTATTGTCATTATCATTATCATTTTATTAAATTACAAAAATCGATAACTAAAAATCCCCGTAAGTATAATTTAATCGAAAAAAAAAATATAGCACTACAAAACTTTGCTGTCGCGTAATAGTAGTCAAATTCGCTTTCGACACCACATAATTCTCGATTCTCGAATGATATTTAAAAAATATCGTTCGATAAATCAATAAACAACAAAAAAAAATTAATGGAAATACACTGTGGAATTAATTTCGGGATGGCGGTTTAAGAGATAATGAGTAAATTCTGTTTGGACTGATGAGATAATAGATTAACATGCTTGAGGGGCGGCGCTGTTGTTGTTGTCGTTGTGACTTTCGGGAACCTTTGGTTGTTTCAAATTTAATTTAGAAATCCTTTTGACTCTCGTGTAAATTAGTCTCCCGTGACAGTAAAGACGAATTTATAATCAGTCAGTCAATCAATCAATCAATCAATCAATCAGTCGGTCCTTTTTATACTTCTGTTTATCAAAATGTACGTTTGATAGATTTAAAATTATAATTGAAATTGTAAATGATTTTGCGGCCCTTCACTCTCATTTATTCAAAATTTTTTTTCCCGTCAGAAATTTTTCTGGCATGTGGCATAACTCTAACTCATAAGTTGGCATTTTACTTTTTTTTTCCTTTTTCCTTTGATTTGATGAGATTTGATTATTATTTTATTTTTTTTAAACAAAAAAACTTACGGTCGGATTGATTTTCTTCGAAGCGTTAAAAACGAAAAAAAAATTTTTTTTATTTTTTTTTATTTTTTCGTGTAACGCGTGGTTTAAAAATTTTTCGGCGGCAGTTCACTACAGCAAAAAAAGTTCTTTTAAAAAACGTTTTGATATGTCCGTTAAAAAAACAAAGGAAAATTTTTCATCGCGATTTTTCGTCGGGTGCGTTCGTGAAAAAAAAACAACTTTTCAAAGTCGATCAATTGTCGAGAGCAAAAAGAAAAATTGAAAAATCTAAAAATTTTAATTGAAAATAGGAAAAAAAAAAGGAAAAGTTTTTTTTTTCGACTGTGAGAAAACTTTTTGACTTTATTCGCTTTTCAATCTTTATGCAAGTTTAAAATCCGTGAAAGGATTTGTTGACTCATGTAAAACTTTAACAAAATATTTCGTATGAAATCATTTTCAAAAAAAATCATCCGAGCGTAAAAGATATTATTATTATTATTATTATTTTTAATTTAATTTTTTTTGCTACGTGAAAAGGTTTTAAGATAAGATTCATTGGAGGAAAACAATAACGATGTCAGTTAATAATAAAACGAGAAGAAAGGAAAACGCAAAAAAAAAAACAATGCGATGTAACATTAAACAAGTACAATGGAAAACCCGTCAAATTTTTAACACAAATTTTCCCGTTATTTTACTAGCAAAAAATTTTTTTTCCTTTGTCTTTAGCAAAATGAGAATCGCGCTCGTATTTTTTCAAATCCTGTCGTCTTTTTATTCTCGTTCCCGTTGTAATTTTAAAAAAAGACAAAAAAAAAAAAAACGATTTTTTTTGCTGCTAATAAGTGCTTAGTACAATTACATTTGAGACGAGTTAACGAGAGCAAATATTTAATTTAATTTTTTTTTTTTCTTTCTACCTTTCCATCTTCCAATTTAATTATTATTAACAATTTTAACGACAGCAATTTTTTTTTCTTTATCACTCATTCCTCCCCCCATCATTTTTTGCTGTTTTTTTTGTTAACATAACAAAAAAAAAATTTTTCCCACTCTACCCATTGATGCCAGCAAAACGCGAACCGTTTAATTAAAAAATAATAAAAATTTTTTTTAAAAATTTTAATTGGATTCCTATCGTTTTACACTTCGAACCCTTTTTTTTCCTCCATTCTTCCGCCATCTTTCTTTTTCGTCATCATCCTTTTTTTTTTTCGTTATGAAAAGAAGAAGACACAAAAGGGAGAGAGAGAGAAAAGGTAAAATAAATAAATAAATAAAAATTCGTATCGAAAAAATAAAATGGAACAGAAAAACGTCACCGCGAAATAAATGATCAACATTAAAAATAAATACGAGGGGGGAGGGAGAGTCCCCCCTCGTCGGATTTAAATCGTTTTAATCCTTTTACGACCGCCTTTCCCACCCTTTTCATCTCCTACCCTTCAACCCTTTCGACATTTTTCATTATTATATATTTTTTTTTTCCTTTGATTTTTCCTGACAAATTTTCACTCGTTTCAAATGGGATTTCTTTATTTGAAATTTATATTAAAAAAATATATATATATATGTATAAGCCATTTTTTTTTTTTTTGCTTGTCATTTCAAATTTACCTTTTTAATGGAAGTTTTCTCTTCCCCCCCCCCTTTTTTTTTGAAAAGGAAAAAAAAATTATTTTCAGAAACAAATTCATTATTGACTTTATACGTGACGCAAAAAAAAAAGACAAAGAGAGAGAGAGAATTCTATTGAAACAATGACATGAATATACACTTAAATACGAATTCGTAATTTCATTAACCCAAATTCGAGTAATTTATTTATTTTTTTCTTTTTTTTTTCAATAGCAATTAAAATAATTAAAAAATATCAAAGTTGACATTTTTATTTTTAAAAACAAATAAATTATCCCTGACTTTTTTTTATTTTATTTTGTATATTTCAATCGATTTCTTCTGACAGGTAATTATTATTATTTTCACTCAAAATCGTGATAATTTGTCCTTTGTTTATCGGAGCTTTTTCAACATTTATTCCAGGTTTTTATCCGATATCTAAGAAATAAATGCCTGAATAGGTTTCGTCTTGTTATAACCTGACATCACAAAAATCCAAGTAAATCTCATTAAAACATTCTTATTCGACGGAAACAGGTTATTTCCTGTACTGGGCTCCAATGACTGACACCTGTGAGCGGCCAGATACAAGAGAAATGAGATTCACAATCTTGTAGACCTGACTAAGATTGACAATAGAACAAGATTTGCCTTTTGGTTCTGTCTTTATCCTGTTCTCATTTTGCTTTACTACAATCATGAATCAGTTATGATAAAACTTTTTCCTCAGAACTATTTTAACACTTAATTTTTCTACTATTACCCCATCTCATAATTTCCCCTCATGCATTCCACCTTTAATGTATTCACAACATACAAATTACAATTACATACCTATAAACTTAAGTAATCTGAAGGCAGTTCAATTTTTTTCTGTTGTTAATTCATATTAAAAAGGAGTTTTACACTAAACATATGGCAAAATATGTTGTAATGAAATAAACTACCTTAATAAAAGGGTTAAAGTAATGTACAATCAATAGATTCTCACTTAAAAATGGATTACTAAAGCTATACATCCACCTGATACCATAAATTAATTACAAGTATTTTTATTAAACTACCTCCATTTTTCTTTAGTTTGACATAATTATAACCTCAACTACTCATAATCAGCTCAAGAGAAGTACAATTATTAAATGAAGTCTGTCATACCTTTTAATAATTTCTTACACTAAAATCAATCATTATTTAGGTCACTAGTCTTTCCTGATTTTGATACAGATTTAAAAGTAGCATTACACTATGATAAACTATGTGGCATTAAAACAAACTAACTTAATAAAAGGGTTCAAATAAGGTACAATCAATAGATTCATACTTAATGTAGGAATACCAAGGTTATACATCCACCTGATACTATAAATTAATTAATTACAACTATTTTTATTAAACTACCCTATTTTTATTTAGTGTGACAAAGATATTTAGCTCAACTATTTATAATTAATGAAATAAATGTAAAATTGTTAAATGGAGTCTGTTGTGCTTTTTCATAAGTCCTACACTAAAATCATTTAATAGAAAAGTAACTAATTTTTCCTCATTTTGATAAAGATTTTAAAGTAGCATCACACTATGACAAACTGTGTTGCATTAAAACAAACTAATTTAAGGGAAAGGTTGATATAACCTTACAATTAGTGGATTTTTCACTTAAAATCAAGAGTACACAGATTTTACATCCACTTGATACTATAAATTAATTAATTACAACTATTTTTATTAAACTGCCCCTATTTTTATTTAGTGTGACAAAGGTATTTAGCTTTTACTACTTGCAATCAGCTCAAGAGAAGTACAATTAATAAATGGAGTCCATTGTGTTTTTTTATCATTCCTTACATTAAAATCAATCATTATTTAGGTTTATAGTTTTTCCTGATTTTGATACACATTTAAAAGTAGCATTACACTAAGATAAACTATTGCATTAAAACAAATTAACTTAAGAAGGTTAAAATAATATACAATAGTAGATTTACACTTAAAAACAGGAGTACAAAGATTTTACATCCATCTGACACTATAAATTAATTAATTACAAGTATTTTTATTAAACTACCACTATTTTTATTTAGTGTGACAAAAGTATAACCTCAACTGCTCATAATCAGCTCAAGAGAAGTACAATTACTAAATGGAGTCCATTGTGTCATAATTCCTTACATTGCAATCAGATAACATATAGGCTACTCATTCTTCCTGATTTTGTTACAGATTTATGAAAGTATTACTCTATACTGTCAATACAATAAACTATATTGCAAATATTTTGACACAGATTTTAAAGTAGCATCACACTATGACAAACTGTGTTGCATTAAAACAAACTAATTTAAGAGAAAGGTTGATATAACCTTACAATTAGTGGATTTACACTTACAAACAAGAGTACAGAGATATTATATCCATCTGACACTATAAATAAATTAATAACAACTATTTTTATAAAAGTACTACTATTTTTATTTAGTGTGACAAAGATATATAGCTCAACTACTTACAATCAGCTCAAGTAATGTAAAAATTTTTAAATGAAGTTCATTGTGTCATAATGCTTTACATTAAAATCAATCATTATTTAGGCCACTAGTTTTTCTTAATTTTTACACATTTAAAAGTAGCATTAGACTATGTTGCATAAAAACAAACTAATTTAAGATTATTTAAGGTGACAAAGATATTTAGCTCAACTATTTACAATCAGCTCAGGAGATGCACAATTATTAAATGAAGTCTGTTATACCATTTCATCATTCCTTACATTAAAATCAATCATTATTTAGGTTTATAGTTTTTCCTGATTTTGATACACATTTAAAAGTAGCCTCACACTATCATCATAAACTATGTTGCATTAAAACAAACTAATTTAAGGGAAAGGTTGATATAACCTTACAATTAGTGGATTTTTCACTTAAAATCAAGAGTACACAGATTTTACATCCACTTGATACTATAAATTAATTAATTACAAGTATTTTTATAAAACTACCTGTACTTTTACTTAGTGTGACAAAAGTATAACCTCAACTGCTCATAATCAGCTCAAGAGAAGTACAATTACTAAATGGAGTCCATTGTGTCATAATTCCTTACATTGCAATCAGATAACATATAGGCTACTCATTCTTCCTGATTTTGATACAGATTTATGAAACTATTACTCTATACTGTCAATACAATAAACTATATTGCAAATATTTTGTAAACTAACTCAAGAAAAAGCCTAAAACAATGTTGTAATTTCAGTAAATTAACCCTTAATGGTCAGAGTATTGAAATTTGTACACTGAGTTAATATATATCAAATCAATCATTATTATGAAATATTTTTATTAAATTACTCCAACATCTTGTTTTTTAACATGAGATGAGAGAGATATTTAGTTAAACTACTTATAATTAACCAAATAGATGTAGAATTATTAAACTGTTTTTTGGGTAATTGGGCGCCATTTTTTTGTCAGCCAAACGTTTTTGCAAGTGAGATTAAAGTCATAAAATTAAAAGAGACTTACCCGTGATAATCATATGTGCTAAGCCATCTTCTAAGGTTTTTTATTACCCACGCTACCTTTTGTTTCACATGAAATTGTTAACTATTTGAAAATTTAAACTAAAAATAATATAATTATCACTAAATAATATAAAAAACTAATTATATCACAATAAACTACACTCAATTACAAAACTTTTAATATATAACTAATAACTAAACTATTAAATAAAACTATTAAAATAAATTAAAATAATTAGACATGATGTAACCGCGTGTCAACCATTGCACACCCGCGCCCTCTATATTGTTAAATTTTTATTATTTTTAAGATAATTGAATGAATTCGATTGAGAGAGAGAAAAAAATTAGACAAGGAAAAAAAACGAATCCTCGAATCGTTTTAATAATAAATTCACTACTTTATTTATTGAGTCAATTTTTAATAGAAAAACGTTTCGTTCGTTTATTCACGAAAATCCCTTTCCTAGATTCGCACCTGACTTCCCTTACGGCTCCGGAAATAAATATTTATGTCTGAAAAAGTAAAAGTTTTCCCCAAATGAAAATTGCACGCGTGGAAATTTTTCTTTTTTTTTTTCCACCCTTCCCAATTTTAATTTTCAGCCTTACTTCTTAGAAAATGAATTTTTTAAATGTGATGTAGCCTTTGAACATTGACCTCTGACCTTAAAAACGGTAAATTTTTTTTTCTCAAACGTCAGACGACGAAATTGCGTAATATAAATATTTATTTATTCGTTAGTTAGTTTTAACAAATTGCAAAATTCAATGTAATTAAATAATTTTGCACCTGCTTCCGGGAAATTAATAAAAGTATTAAAAATCATATGATGAAAAAACGGAAAAAGGAAAATAAATACGAATTGATGGAAAAGATTTGGGGGAAAAAAGAGTGAGAGAAAGAAAGAGAGAAAAGAGGAGGGGGGTGAAAAAAGTGATGGAAAATATGGAAAAATTTTGAGTTTTAAAAATTTTTATTCAAACCCTCAAACAATTCGTAAAGTAAACAATTTGAATTATGAAATGTTTTAACTTTTCATCGCGGTGATGAAGAGAGAGAGAGAGACAGTTGAAAATAAATGAAAAAGAATGCAAATTAGATAAAAAGAAAATAGTTAGAGAAAGAGAGAGAGAGAAAAAGAAAAGAGTTGAAAAATAAAAAAAAAGAAAAAAAAGAAACAAAAAGTTTTTTTTTTGAGTAAAACGAAAACATATGTTAAACGTTTTAATTATTTTTAATGGATAGAATATTTATTTTTAAAAAGAAATTTGGCGGGAAATTTTTTTTTTTAATTTTATCTAAATACACGTGGAATTTTTTTTTTTTTTAATAAATTAGGTAGTAGGTAAAAGTTAAAAAAATTCAAATGTCGTAAAACTAAAAACGACGAAAACGGGAACGACCATTTTGAAAAATTATTCCAGAATAAATTTTATTTTTCTAGTTTTTTTTTTTCCCCCCACAACGATTTCATTAAAAATTAAAACGATTTCAAATGAGGCCGCCATATTTGAAAATTTTCATTCGGTAAAAAACCTCAACATAAATAATTAATAATTAATAAAATTTTCGCACCACGCATAAATTTCAACGTCCTTTTCATCTTTTTTTTTTTTTTTATTCTTTTCCCTCCAGCATTTTCCATTTGAGATGAATTTCCAGTTAAGAAAAGTAAAAAAAAATTTTATTCAACCGATAAAACACCATAACGGTAGTCGATAATTTAACCTTTGACCTTTAAAATTTAATATCATCAATAAAATTAAAATTCAATTTTAAAATACTAAAAAAAAAATTAATTTTTTCTCAACGGTTTTTTTTTTTTTTTACCTGGAGGCAAATTATTCCAGACTTGAAATTTTAATTAACCCTTTTAAAAAAAAAATTTTTTTCCTTATCTAAAACATCAAATAAATTACAGATTTCTTATACCTGAATTATTTTGCGATGGTTTAAAATTTTCTCCAAAAAAAAAAAAAATTGTTTCAATATTTTTTTTTGTCGTCTGGAACCGTCCAAAGTCGTCATTAAAAGAAGTCAAAATGTTGTTAATTAGTTCAACTGGAACTACAAACCCTTAAAATTTTTTTTTTTTCTCGCCCTTAATTTTTCTTAACATTAATTAAAAAAAAATTTTTTTAAATAAACAATTTATTGTCTGATGATAAGATTTTTAAAAAAAAGAACATTCCAGACGTTTTCATCAAAAGAAATAAAAAAAAAAAAAGGTTAAAAAATTTTGAATGAAATAATTTACACATTTTTTAAACTGGAGAAAGAATAAAAAAAAAATAATTTTTTTGGTCGTGTTATGAATGAAATCCGATAAATTGAAAAGTTCCAGTAATTAATTTCATCATCCAGATTTTTCTGATATTTTAATTAATAGAAAAATATAAAAAAAATTTAAAAAAAAGTTTCCAGGTAGCCCCCCGATAAAATAAAATAACGTATCAAATTTTTATCCGAGATTTTTTTTTTAAATAAAAATATTCTTATACCTACTACAACTACCGTATATTAAAATAATTAAATGTCTAAACATTTACCCGTTGGATTTTTACTGGAGAAAAAAAATAAAAAAAGGAAATTTTTTTAATTTAATTTTTTTTTTTTTTTTCGTCGGTTAAAATTAGTTTTGTCTAATCTAATAGACCTTACGGGTAAAAAAAAAAAAATTATTTCAACTTTATTATTATTATTATTATTTATACTTTTTCCAAATTTTTCGTCGTCATTCTAGTTTCTGTTTAAAAAAAAAAAAAACGGTGAATATTTTATTATTTTATTTTGTCCAGAAAAAGGCGTGGAAATACGTCCAGACGTAGAAACGAGTAAGGCGAACTCTTAAATTATTATAAAAAATAATTAACGATTTAATTTAACGATTTTTCTTATATATATAATTTTTTTTCTCCCTGTTGCTGTTGCCTTTTTTCTGTTGCTGTTGATAAGAGCAAAAGTCCGCAGAAGTAAAAAAATAAAATAAAATATAAAAATTAAAAAGTTATAAAATTAATTTTCAACGGCGGCACCAATTAAAACTTTTTAATTTAACAAAAGTTGAATTGAATACGACGATATAAATAAATATTATTATTATTATTATTTGCTGTCGTTAGAATCGGGGGAAGGAGGACGGAAATGGGAGGAAGAAGGAGAGGGAAGGGGGAAAGAAAAAGAAATAAAAAAAATAAAACAATTTAAAAGAAAATTTATTCAAACATGGCCCACACACGCACACGCATTTAAAAAAAAATAATTTTGTGGGTTGAAAAGCGTTTTAATAAAATATCAGGTACGTAAGTAACGTAACAAAAAAAAAAGATTAATAATGATAATAATAATAATGATAACAATTATCGTGACGCGTTTCCATGTGTGTGTCTTGTTCGAACCTAATTAACGTATGAATTATTAATATAATAAATAAAATGTTGTGGAATAAAAATAAAAAAACTTTTATTATTATTATTATTATTATTATTATCATCACGTGCTTTAAGGTGTTTATAGTCTTTATAATAATACTATAATTATTTTATTTTTTATTTTCTAAACTGAATATTAACTGTTAATTTATTCGATTTTAAAATCGTATGTTGATAATAATAATAATAATAATAATAATTAGTTTTTATGTGAAAAAAAAATTTTTTTTCTTATATCGTCGATAATGATGATGATAAAAACTATATAGTATTATAGACTTTATTTAATTATAGCGTTACGCGATCTCATTTCGAATTACCATTTTACGTGTAACAATGTTTTTTTTTTTTTAAACGATTAAGAAATGATAAGCAAAAACGCCTTATCACTTCATCCGTTAAATTTTTTTTTTAAAATATAGTTTATAGCAACAAAAAAATTCGTGGGAAGTTTTCTCGTATATAAAATATAGTATTCCGTCGCTATAAAACAAAAATTTTTTTTAAAAACAACACAACGAGGAAATTTCAACACGAAAAAACTCTTTAAATCTAATTATTTAAAATCTAATCATTTTTTGGTTTTTTCATCGCTATAAAAGTTCTTACGAAACGCTATAAATTAATTTTACTCTATAATATTTAATGTATAGTCTATATACATCTCTATAAAAATTATTTTTATATATATAAATTACGAATTAAAACGACACCGATACGTTTTAAATCATGAGTGAAAGAGAGAGAGAGGAACAAAAGACGTGGTAGAAGAAAATTTAATTTTACAAATATTTTCATATAATAAGAATTCATCACACTTTTTTAGGCGAAATACAAACAACGTTCATACATTTTTTTTTTTTCTTTAAAAAATTCTGATTTAAAAAAAAAATATTATTCGAAGTTTTTTTCTTTCTCCCTTTTTCGTTTTTCGTTTTTTTTATGTGAATGGATTTCCTATTTCGGAAATACGTATTTTTCTTTTTTCAGGGGTGAAGGGGGAAAGGGGAAAGGGTATGAAATGAAAAATAAAAAAAGGTACGCGTGCGACGTATGTAAAATATATTTAAATGACGAGTCTCGTTGAAGTCATTTTTTTTATGGGTTTATATGGTAGATTTATAACGTAAAACCATCCATTTAATAATTTTTCACTTGTACATACTTTTATATATATATTTAAATAATGATAAATGTACGATTCTGCTCCTACTACTACTTCTTCCATTTATATACATATAAAATATTTATAAATATTATAATAAAATAGGGAAAAAAAAAAACCGCCGCCATTTTAAAAAAGTTTTTTACTTTAAACTTTTTTTTTGTGGGATTGCCTGTTGTAAAGAATTTTTAATCGAACGTTTATTTATTTATTTATAAACTCAAAGAATTGATTTGATAGTTTTATGCTTCGATTATTATTAGTCTTACCTTCTTTCTCCCCCCCCCAAAAAAAAAAAAAAAACTCCCGCGAAATAATTAAAAAAAAAAAAGAAATTCGAATTCGATATGAAACTTTTTCCGTTATTTTTGTTTTTTTTCCCCCCCGTTTCGAATCGATAGATTGTGCCACGATTTTTTTTTTATTATTATTTTTTCTATTCTTCCTATTGGATGCGACACGACAAAAAATAATAAAATTCTTTTCTTTTTTTCTGTAGGGAGAAGGTAAAAAAAAAAAAAACAATTAAATTATTTTTTGTACGGAAAGGGAAATTCGATACAGAAATAAGAAAAAAATAAAAAAATTCAATCGACATCCGGTTTAACATTGAAAATTTTTGGCACGAATCTCTTTGGAAAAAAAAATAAAAATAAAAAAACGTAAATAAATCAAAACACAATTATTATTATTATTGTTATTATTATTTTTTCTTCTCAAAAGGGAAAAAAAAACAAGAAAATAAAAAAACAACCTTTTTTCTCTCTCTTTTTCTTATTTTTATCATTCACGCGTTCTTATATTTCGATTTCAAACGAATATGAATCGTGATAATAATAATAATAAGAAATCGAAAGTTGAATGATGGAAAAAATGGCGGGAAAAATATAATTAAAAAAAAAAAAAAAACTGAAAAGAAATTCATGAACTGTTTCGAAAAATCGTTTAACCTTACCCAAAAATCATCCATCATTCTTAATAAAAATAAACTCGACTGATTTTCAAAATTTACTTTTCTCTCTCTCTCTCTCATTTACCCCAGCCTTAGCGTCTTTCTATCTCTCCTTCTCTCTCTTTCTTTATCTTCCTCTTAGTGTATTCATTCCAGATGTCTCCGATTTCACTTTCACGCAATACAACTATTATTAACGTACTTAAAAATTTTTTTTTCCCCCAAAATTAACTTAAAAAAATTATGTTTATTATTATTATTATTATTATTATTATTATTATTATTATTATTATTATTAAACTATTATGTTTTACTTTCAATCAAGGAATGTTTTATGTTTTTGTCAAAGTTTTCCAAAATTTACTTTAGGTCTTTAACCGAATCCTCAGAAATGAGTTACGTCATCAAAAATTTTGTTTAGCTTTTTATTCGTTTATTTTAATCTCTAACTGAGCTCCGGTGACAATAACATCAGTACAGTAACCAGGATTAGATAATATAAAATTATAAATTCTCGTCAAGTTGTCCCTGCTTCTTACAAAACAACAAGAATTGTTATGGCTCCATTTTCGTCTTGTTCCTTTACGTTTGTGAATACAATTAAATTTATTATTCTATGCATAAGAAATATTTTCATGACAAAATTGTCATAGATTAATAAGAGAGGGCGCGGGTGTGCAACGGTTGATACGCGGTTACATCATGTCTAATTATTTTAATTTATTTTAATAGTTTTATTTAATAGTTTAGTTATTAGTTATATATTAAAAGTTTTGTAATTGAGTGTAGTTTATTGTGATGTAATTAGTTTTTTATTTTATTTAGTGATAATTATATTATTTTTAGTTTAAATTTTCAAATAGTTAACAATTTCATGTGAAACAAAAGGTAGCGTGGGTAATAAAAAACCTTAGAAGATGGCTTAGCACATATGATTATTACGGGTAAGTCTCTTTAATTTTATGACTTTAATTTCACTTGCAAAAACGTTTGGCTAACAGAAAAATGGCGCCCAATTACCCAAAAAACAGTTTAATAATTCTACATCTATTTGGTTAATTATAAGTAGTTTAACTAAATATCTCTCTCATCTCATGTTAAAAAACAAGATGTTGGAGTAATTTAATAAAAATATTTCATAATAATGATTGATTTGATATATATTAACTCAGTGTACAAATTTCAATACTCTGACCATTAAGGGTTAATTTACTGAATGTACAACATTGTTTTAGGCTTTTTCTTGAGTTAGTTTACAAAATAGTTACAATATAGTTTATTGTATTGATAGTATAGAGTAATAGTTTCATAAATCTGTATCAAAATCAGGAAGAATGAGTAGCCTATATGTTATCTGATTGCAATGTAAGGAATTATGACACAATGGACTCCATTTAGTAATTGTACTTCTCTTGAGCTGATTATGAGCAGTTGAGGTTATACTTTTGTCACACTAAGTAAAAGTACAGGTAGTTTTATAAAAATACTTGTAATTAATTAATTTATTGTGTCAGATGGATGTAATATCTCTGTACTCCTGTTTTTAAGTGTGAATCTACTAATGTATATTATTTTAACCTTGTTAAGTTAGTTGGTTTTAATGCAACATAGTTTATGATGATAGTGTGAGGCTACTTTTAAATGTGTATCAAAAACAGGAAAAACTATAAACCTAAATAATGATTGATTTTAGTGTAAGGAATGATGAAATGGTATAACAGACTTCATTTAATAATTGTGCATCTCCTGAGCTGATTTTAAGTAGTTGAGAGATAAATACTTCTGTGATGGCTAAAAATGGAGGTAGTTTAATAAAAATATTTGTAATTAATTAATTTATTGTATCAAGTGGATGTAAAATCTCTGTACTCTTGATTTTAAGTGAAAAATCCACTAATTGTAAGGTTATATCAACCTTTCTCTTAAATTAGTTTGTTTTAATGCAACATAGTCTGATGCTACTTTTAAATGTGTAAAAATTATAAAAAACTAGTGGGCTAAATAATGATTGATTTTAGTGTAAAGAATTATGACACAATGGACTCCATTTAGTAATTGTACTTCTCTTGAGCTGATTATGAGCAGTTGAGGTTATACTTTTGTCACACTAAATAAAAATAGTGGTAGTTTAATAAAAATACTTATTATTAACTAATTTATTGTGTCAGGTGGATGTAAAATCTCTGTACTTCTGATTTTAAATGTAAATCCACTAATTGTAAGGTTATTAGTTCTTATATTAGTTTGTTTTAATGCCACACAGTTTGTCATAGTGTGATGTTACTTTAAAATCTTTAACAAAATGAGAAAAAATTAGTTACTTTTCTATTAAATGATTTTAGTGTAGGACTTATGAAAAAGCACAACAGACTCCATTTAACAATTTTACATTTATTTCATTAATTGTAAGTAGTTTAGCTAAATATCTTTTACACTAAGTAAAAGTACAGGTAGTTTAATAAAAATAGATGTAATTAATTAATTTATAGTGTCAGATGGATGTAAAATCTTTGTACTCCTGTTTTTAAGTGTAAATCTACTATTGTATATTATTTTAACCTTTTTAAGTTAATTTGTTTTAATGCAACATTGTTTATGATGATAGTGTGATGCTACTTTTAAATGTGTATCAAAATCAGGGAAAACTAGTGACCTAAATAATGATTGATTTTAGTGTAAGGAATTATAAAAAAACACAATGGACTCCATTTATTAATTGTACTTCTCTTGAGCAGATTGTAATTAGTTGAGCTAAGTATCTTTGTCACCTTAAATAATCTTAAATTAGTTTGTTTTTATGCAACATAGTCTAATGCTACTTATAAATGTGTATCAAAATCAGGAAAAACTAGTGGCCTAAATAATGGTTAATTTTAGTGTAAGGAATGATGAAAAGGTATAACAGACTTCATTTAATAATTGTGCATCTCCTGAGCTGATTGCAAGTAGTTAAGCTGATACCTTTGTCACACTAAGTAAAAGTACAGGTAGTTTAATAAAAATAGTTGTAATTAATTAATTTATAGTATCAGGTGGATGTATAACCTTAGCAATCCATTTTTAAGGGTGAATCTATTGATTGTACACAACTTTAACCCATTTATTAACTTAGTTTGTTTCATTGTAACATATTTTGCCATATGTTTAGAGTAAAATTTTCTTTTAATTTCAATTAAGATTAGAAAAAATTCAACTGTCTTCACTTTACTTAGGTTTATAGATACAACATTGGTATTTGTATATTGTGTGCATACATTAAGAAATATATATTTAATACATAAGGGAAAATTATGAAATTGGGTAATAAAAGAAAAGTTAAGTATTGAAACAGTTCTGAGGAAAAAGTTATATCATGACAGATTGTTATATAAGGCATTCATGATTGTAATAGAGCAAAATGAGAACAAGATAAAGACAGAACCAAAACAAATCTTGTTCTATTTTATCGATTTGAGAATAACTAAAACGAGGATTTGTGATTTTCACTACTCTTGATCCTGATTGCTCGACAAACGTTTTTTAATCGGAGTCCAATACAGGAAATAACCTGTTTTTATCGAATAAGATGGTTTCAGTGAGACTTACTTGAATTGTTGTGAGTCAGGTTATAACAAGACGAAGCCTATTTAGACATGCAGCGTCACTGATGTTCAGACATTTATTCCTTAGGGATCAGGTGAAAACCTGAAATAAATGTTGAAAACGCTATGACAAGTATTTAAAAGCTTATCGTGTTCAAAACTGATAATAATAATAATAATTATAAAAATTGTTATATTGGGATAGCGTCAATGTACATGATATTTTTTTTTACGTATTTGTTTTATTTTCTTGTTAAGGTTAACATAAGTGAATTGTTTATCTTTAAATAAATACTTACTCGTTGTAATAATATGCATTGAAATATCATCTTAAGAAAATCTTTTTAAATTTCGACTTCTCAACCCGATCAGACAATTTTTAAAGGTAAAAAAAAAAAAAAAATGACGTCGTTGATAAAGGTATGAAAGGTACAAAAGATGTTTACAGAATAGAACCTTTTTTTTTTTCTAATTGAATTATTTGAAAAAATTTCCATCGTCGAATTTATCCTACGTATCATTAATTATCTACAATTTATTATTATTATTATTATTATTTATTTTTTCATTTAAGTCATTTAAAATATTTTTAAAATCCCGACATTTGGACGCCGAAAAAAACAAAAAAAAAAAAAAAAAAAAAAAGGGAACACACCGTAAAAAATTTTTAAAGAAAAATATTTTTGTAAAGAAAGAGAGAGAGAGAGAGAAAGATCATTTGCGTGGGGTTATGAATTCAAATTATAAAAATTAAACGTGGAATTAGAAATTTTTAATAATGAATTCGTATTTTTTCTTTTTTTTTTTT
>NW_002987859.1:1903739-1910702 GCF_000006295.1 Pediculus humanus corporis | reverse complement strand
AAAAGAAAAAAAAAGGAAAAAAATTAAGAAAAGAAATTTTAAAACAAACTTGATATTTTTTCTCCTTTTTCTAAATTTAAAAAAAAAAAAATAAAATAAAAATAAAATTTTAGTTTTTTTCAAGCCGCCTTTCCTATTCTCCCATTTCCCCCTTCCTAACCTAACCGCCATTCGTCCGACTAATTACGATAATTATTTGTCCGGGGAGGAAGAAGGGGGGGAAAGAAAGGGATGAAAAAGGGGAAAAAACGGCCCCCTTTCCGTTAATTATTTTTAATTTTTTCATTGGAATTTTTTTTTTTAAATTTAATTTTATTAAAATATTACGAAACTTTTACCTTCTTCCCCTCGCCCGTCCTCCGCCGGGCCCCCACCGGGCTCCGCACCTTACCGACGCAGAAAAAAAATTTGAAATTTTTTCCCGCGCTTTGGTTTTATAAACGTCATCATCATTTCTCATTTCATTGATTTCGAAATAATTAAATTAATTAGCGATCGGGATTAAAATTTAATTAAAATTTGTTACGGGCGTTATATACACGAGATATAACTAATCGAAAGGTCAAAAGGTCACGTTAATTTAATTAATACAAATTTATATTTATTAATATCAATATTATTAGCATTATTCATCTGTGAAAATAATAACTATATTATTGAGGGTCGTCTCGTACAATTAAAATTTTTTTTTTTTTACTACCAAGTTTTTTCTCCAGATTTTTTTTCCAGTTTTTCTTTTTTCTCCAGTTTTCCAAAAAGTTCGTTTTAAATTCGTGAAAATTTACATTCATTCAAATGAAAATACATTCAAAAAAAAAAAAAAAAAAAGATAAAAAATTAAAATAAAAATAAATAAAAAAAATTATCTTTTCCGTTGTTTCTAATTCCTTTTATCCTTTTCCTTTGTTTTATTTTTTTTTTTTTTAAAGAATTTTCCTTTGGCTTAAAGTGAGAAAAACTAAATTTTACGGTTGAAATAACAAAAAAAAAAAAGTAAAAAAACGGATTTCTTTTTTTTTTTTTTTCTCAAATCGTCTGCTTTTTAATTTTAAAAGTCAACTCTTTTTTTTTTTATTCCAGTCCTCTCATCCTCTTTTTTTTTTTTTTTTTTTTTCATTCTCCATGCACTTTTTTCTCCATTATTCTTTTTCTTAATCTTTGTTTTCTGTTCTTTTTTTTGGATGATGATATTTTTTTATCTTAACTTTTTATTTTTTTACGAGTTTTTGTTAATGGGAGCGGGGAGGAGAAGGAGGAGGGAAAGAAAAATCAAATCCGTTCGTTTGTTTTTTCCGTTTTTCCTTTTTTTTTCTCTTCATTTTTTTTATTTTTCCTCAGCGACGGCTTTAGGTGATTAGTGACACTTTTTATTATTGTTTTCTATTTAGCTTTTGTCATTGTTCAAACTCTATTCTGAACTTTGTACTAGATCTGAACAATTTAAAACATGAGTTACGTAAATCATTTATCAAATCGAGGCCGCGTTTTTTTTTTTTTTTTGGTGGGGAGGGTTTTTTTTTTTTTTTTTTTACTTCGGCGAGACATTTTGGTTTACATTCGTATTATTTTTTAAATAAGTGGCAGAAGAAAATACAAATAAATATTTACAGACGATAAAAATAATAATGAAAAAAAAAAAAACCGAAAAAAAAAGTTTCAGGTTATGTATAAATAAATTATAAAAACTCTATCGTTTGTTGATAAGAGATAACGTTATTTGATCCTCACATCGGAAACTTTTTACGACGACGTGTGTTCGTGTGTGTTTGCGTGTTTGTGCGTGTTTGTGTGTATTTTCGATGATAAGAAAAAATTAAAAATCACTTTTGGGGTTATCCTAAAGTTTTACCCTTGTAATCGGTTTTCACCCCGGCCATTTTTTTTTCTTCCTTCTTTCTTTTGTTTCTTCCTTCGATTATTCTGCCACGTGACAAATAAATGTTTTTTTATTGTCGACCGGAAAAAAAGGTGATTTCCAAAAAATATTTATTAGTTTTTTTTTTCTTCTTCTTCACTTTTCACTTTTCTCTATGTCTCTCTCTCTCTTTCTCTTTTCGTTCATAATGTCATCATCCAACCGTTCGCAGCCCTTTTGAATAATAAAAATTGTATGAAGTTTTTTTTTTTTTCTTTTTTTCATTTTTTTTTTTTTTTTTACTTCCTTCTTCCAAAGGTTTATTTTGAATCCCATAAGATTAATAAATTAAAGGTGTATTCCGCGGGCCATGAAATTGTCTTAGTACACGCCATTAAATCTCTCTTTTTTTTCCCCATTTCTTTCTCTCTCTTTCTCTCTCTTTGCTTAACTTTCTGGTGCTTTTACTAAAAAAAAATTTTTTTTTCCCTCAAAATTAACTTTACTCTATGTAACTTTTTTTTTTATTGTGTACCTCTTACCATGTTTGAAATAACTTTTAAATTGTTATTAACATTGTTTTTAAACGTAAATTTTTTCCTTTTTTTTTGTTTAATAAAAAGCAGACGACGTTTTGTTTTGTTTTTTTTTTTTTTTTTTTTTCGTTTTTTGTGAAAATGTAGTATTTTCAAAAAGAGACTAATTAAAAATTAAATTTTTATTTGTCTTTTGTATTTTATTTATTATCAATAAAAAGTAAAAATAAAATAAATTATATGTATATATAAATAAATAAATAAAAGAGGAAGCAGAAGACAACAAAAGAAAAATAAAAAAAAAAGAAGGAAAAAAAAAGAAAAAATTAATTTAAATATTTATATTTTAACCGTAGATTATTATTATTATTGTTATTATTATTATTATCGTTATTATTATTATTTAATAATAAATGACTATTGTTTTTTTGCTTTTTTCCTTTTCTCTTTTTTTTTTTTATTTTATTGTGAATTTAATAAATTTCCTCATGGGATGCGCCAATTAAAAAACAAAATTAAAACTTTGCCCTTTTTTTCCTTTCCCCTCCCTTCCTCCATTCGAACCCCCTTCCCTCTTCCCTTAATATTTAATATTTCCGCATACTACTTTTTTTTTTTTTTTATAAAAAAGTTACCTTTTATCCTTCTCGTATTTCTCTTTTTGCTTACCTTTTAGTTTTTTTTTTTTTTTTATCATTAACAACAACCATCCCTTTAATAACCGTTTCATTCGATTCTCATTTTCTTTTCTTTTTTTTTTTTTTTGTTAATGAAAAATAATAATAAAATAAAATTCGTCTGCTGGGAATTGTGGGAGAGTAGGGGGAAGGGGAGGGAGAAACAAACGATTATTAAAAGAATAAAATAAAACAATCGGTTAAATAATAATAATAAATATAAATAATTGAGAAAAACTTTTTTTTTCTTTTTCGTTTTTTTTTTGTTTTTTCCCACACATTTAAATAACGCGTTACGTGTGTGTGCGTACGTTTATTTATACGCACGCGTTTTTTAAAATAAAAAAAAAAACAAAGTCGTTAAAATAAATACAACAAAACAAAAAAAAAAAAAAAATCAACGTGAAAAAATTTTTTCTCTTTTGTATTATGTGGGACGCGAATAAATTCATAAAAAAAAGAAAATAATAATAATAATAATAACGAACGTATAAAAAAAGGAAGGAAGGAATAAAACGAACGGGTTAACGAACAAAGCACGAAAAAACAAAAATTTCACATGTAACTAGAATGGAAAAAAAAAAAACCCGAGGAAAAATTTGATTGCGTCATTTCATTCAATATAATTTATGGTTATTATTGTTATTATTTTATTTATTGTTATTTAAAATAAAAAACAATGACGACTTTTGCACATTAATTAAATAAAATATCGTCTGCTTCACACCATACGATTCGATAAAAAAAAAAAAAAAATTTAATATAAATAAATAAATAAATGAATGCGGCGGTAACGTATATAATATTAATACACCCACGCCTGAATCGATATTAAAAAAAATTTTTTTTTTTTTTTGTTTTTAACAATCAATGTTATGAACATGGAAATTTTTTTTTTTTCCATAAATAACCATTTAAGAAGAAGAAGAAAAAGAAGAAGAAACAACAATTTGAAACTGTTAAAACAAAAATAAATAAATAAATAAATATGCGATGTACATACGTGCGTATATGTATATACCTAATCTATTAGAACGAAAAAACGTTTCGAGTTTTTTTTCTCTTGTTCTCCAGTAACGAGAATGGAAATGTCATAAGTAACATTGTTTACAATCCAATTACCAAGATTTTAAGTGGTTTTAACGGTCTGGAAACGATATAATCAAAAAAGAAGAAACTTTCTGTTTTTTTCTTATTATTATGTGTTCGTGTTTTAAGTGGGAAAGGGAAAAGAGAGAGAGAGAGAGAGAGAGAGAGGGAAAAAAAAGGTGTTGTTTAAAATATTGACGAAAAACAAACAGAAAATAAAAATATAAAAAAAAAAAAAAAAAAAAACAGAACCGGAAGTAAAACAAAAAAAAAATTGTTTTGAAAAATTTACGTAAAGGAAAAAAATAAATAAATAAATAAAAATTTGTTTGGAAAGAAAAAAAATGGAAGACTGGATTTACATTAAATTTTAAATTTTTGGCGTCTGCATTTGAATTTTTTTTTTTTTTTTTTCTAGAAAAAAATGGAAGAAACAATTTTTTTTTACGGTGTGTACTGTTTCTTTTTTTTCGTTGTTTACGTTTTTCAAAGTGTAAAAGTGATTTTAGGAAAAAAATTTTTTTTTTTTTTTTTAGTAATAATGATAATAAAAATTTAAAAAGTTTAACGTTTTAAAGGGCGCCAAATACGTTGAAGTAACGAGTCTCTGACCTCTGGTTTTTTTTTTTTTTTTTTTTTATTCGTTTCACGCCACCACGCCTATGATAAAACACGCGGTAAAAATTTTAAAAATGAAACAGAAATAATAACGCCCCGATAATAATAATAATAATAATAACAAGGTAACGACGACTGCAGACAAAAACTTAAGAAAAAAAAAAAAAAATAGCATTTTTAAATTCCGGTAAAACCGGAGGGTCAACAAAGGTCGTCGTTTAATACATCTCGAAATCTTACTGTGCTCGTGACTGTTTTACTTAATAAATGATGACCGACAATCAACCACCCACTCACACATCACGTCACATTCCCCTTTCCCTCTTCCCTCCTGTTTTATTTTTTTTTCCCTATTATTTTTTCTCAAAGGACTCAGACAGACTCCCCAAAATGAAAACAAAAAAAAAAAAAAAAAAAAAAAAAACTTAATTGCTTAAATACTTAAATTCTTTGTTTGTACGTTTATTATAAACGAAAATCGTAAAAAGATTGTTTTTTTCAAAAGTTTAACAAACGAATAAAAAATAACTTTCATTCTGGTTTAATTAACAAACATATCAATTTTGTCAAAGTTTGTATATATATGAGTATATAATGTTAACGTTGCAAACGTTTTATATGTTTTCTACTCTGTTTCTCTCTTTCTCTCTCTCTCTATTACATCTTCCATCTTTTTTTTTTGTCATTAATTTAAATCATATATTACAAGTCAAATATCACAAAAACTCTTGATATTTAAATAAATAAATATATTTATGTATGACGAAATTAAGTTAAATAAATAAATATTATAATTTGCTATTAAAATTAGTATGTATATATATTTTTGTTTTTTTTAAGAAAATTATTTTTTCGTTGTTTATCTTATAATTAAATGAGTTCTTATAAGGTTTTTTTTTTTTTTTTTGGAAAAGAAAAATAAAAAAATACAAAATTGCCTGCCGTAGGTGGTAAATTAGCCCAATCATTTTTATTTTTTTCTGTGTTTCTTTTAAAAATAACTCCTACATCTTCTTCTGCTTCTCCTTTTCCTTCTTCTCCTTCTTTTTCTTCTTTATTAACATTTTTATTTTTTATAGATAAACATCTATTAAATTTAAAAAAAAAAAAAAAAAACATTTTCCGGTGTAGGATAATAATAAAAAATTTTTTTTTTTTTTTGTACGTCATAGGGGAATTGAAAATAAAATTGAAATTTGGGGGGGGAATGAAAAAAAAAAAAAAAAAAGAAATGGTTTTAATTGATGAAAATTTTATAAACTGGAAGAAAAGCGGAGGAAAAAAAAATTTCCAAAACGAATTTCCGGCGGCAGCGAAAAAAAAAAGAAAAAAAGTACCCCCGAGATACCTGGATTAAAAAAAAAAAGAAAAAATGAAAAAAAAAGAAGAAGAAATTTATTTTTTCATGACTTTTTTTTCAATTATTAAAATTTATATACTTAATAAAAAAAAAAAGAAGGAGAAAAAGAATAAGAAGAAGGATAAGAAAAGGGAGAATAAGACGGAAAGAAAAAGAAAAAGGAAAAAAAAAAAATTAAGTTTACAACTTTAAAAGAAATGAAAAAAAAAAAAAAGAAGAAGAAGAAATTTTTAAATAAAATATTCAACGGAATACTTTAAAACACAACACAGCAGAAGAAAAAGTAGAAAAAGCAGAAGAGAAAAAGAAAAAAAAAATAAACGTAAATTTCAATTCTCATTTCTTATTTAAAAAGTTTTAGTTAAAAAAAAAAAGAAAAAAGAAAAGGGAAAAAAAAATTTACGAATGAAAAAAAAAGAAAAAAAGAAAAAACAATTTTTTGTGTTTGTTTCCTATTTGATTGTTGATAACAACAGATTTTTTGCCTTTTCAGTTTCTCCAGTTTCTCCAGTTTGTACTTTCAACTTTACTTTAAAATAAATTTTTTTGTTTTTTTTTTTAATCCGATAACAACAACAATTTTTTTTTTTTTTTTTTTTTTTTTTTGGAAAAATTGAATTTTTATGTTTTTTTTTTCGGACTTGGTTTTCTTTTTCTTCGTTCAGATATAAACTTTATTATTATTATTATTATTATTATTATTATTATTACTATTATTCGTTCTCATGAAATAATTTTAAAAAATGAACTAAGCAGAATGAAATTATTCATCATTCATTCATTCATTCATACCCAAATATCATCGGGGGAAAACAAAAAAAAAAAAAA
>NW_002987859.1:1889153-1903546 GCF_000006295.1 Pediculus humanus corporis | reverse complement strand
ACCTGATATCTCGTACGCATACATCATCATTATTATCATTCGCCACCTTTTGCGACGATTCAAACACGCGAAGAAAGAATTTTACAAAATGGCGGCGACGAATGACGGTTTAATTTTTTTTTTGTGAAATCCAAAACCGGTACCGGGCAAATATCTGAGTAATGAAAAAAAAATTTTTAATTTTTCGTCTGGTTAAATTAATTAATTAATTAGTAATCATGCGTAAAATATGTGCGTGTGGGCGTGCGTAATTCACGTTACGTATGTTTATCTTCTTTAAAAAAAAAAAAAAAAAAAAAAGATTTTCTTTTCGTTTTTATTTATTTTTTTTTTTTCTCCAGACCGATCGAACGCAACAAGACTAATCCTCTAAAAGAAAAAAAAAAGAAAAAACTATAGAGTTAAATTTAAAAAATAAATCTATAAATACAAAATGTTTTCATTTCTTCTCCGTCTCTATGACTTTTTCGTGTCAGTAGAATTGAAATACACGTTTTTGCTTATTTTTTTCCAACAGAAAAAGGAGGTCAAATCAATTATTACTTTTTTCTTCTTCTTTTTCTTCTTTTACAATTTTTTTTTTTCGGTGTGTAAAATTTGATTTTTTTCCTCCTCCTCCTTCTCCCCCCCGTAAATATAATAACAAACATTCGTGCATGATAATAAAGTAAAACAAACTTTAATCGTAATCAAAACACAACGAAATGAAAAGAAAAAAAAGAAAAAAACAGGAAACGGTTTTTTTTTCTTTCTTCTCCTCTTATTTCGAAATCCCTAATAATAACAACAACCAAAAATTGATAATGATGATGTTGATGATGATGATGATGATGATGATAAAGACCATACAATTTTTGAATAAACCGCTAAAAACATTAAACCGAAATGTTTTTTTTTTTTTTTTTTTTTGTGTTAATCATGCAAATGTTCATGTTGTTGTATATAATTTACAATAACGGTCATAAATTATTGATGATAAAAATAAAAAAATATGCGGCAGAGTAAAAAATGCGAGAAAAAAAAAGAATGACGAGGGGGTGGGTGGGGTGGAGAGAGACCTTTTAAATACATGAACAAATTTAAAGGGCGGTTAAAAAAAAAAAAGAGAGAGAGAGAGAGAAAATAAAAACCGAACTGAACGTAAATGATAAATGCCTATATTGTTCGAATAATAGATAATTTTATCTTTTTCACGTTTTCATGTTTCAAAAAAAAAAAAAAAAAAAAAATGGGGGAAATGAAAATTTTCAAATGGTTTATTATCATTATTATTATTATTAGTATTATCTGGATGATGTTAATGATTTTAAACATCATGAAATTGTAGAGTGTGAGAACGAAATGAAAATGAGAGAGAAAGGATGTACGACGAGAGAAAAGGGGTTATATACCTATTTAACGTTTTTATCGGGGTTTTTCAACTTCCGGTTATCATGGAAAAGTGAATAATGCTTTTGAAAGGGGGAGGAGAGAGGCGAGGAGAGGTGGAGAGAGGGAGGAAAGGGAAAATGAGGGAAATTTTGTGGTTGGAAAATCGCGACGAAAAAAGGAAATTAACACCCGAAATGTTATAATTTTTTATTATTTGTTGTTTAAACTTTTTACACGCCGCCATTTTTTTTTTTTTTTTACGATATTTGACGGTGGCGTCGTTAAATCCGCATTAATTTTTTTAATTAAATCGTTTAAATTTTAATCGATTTAAACAAATGAAAAAAAAAATGGCGGTATAAATAAAAAAAAAAAAAAAATTTTTTTGTTGTAATTTTTTACGTTCGATAAAACAACAACAAAAAAAATTTTTATTATCATTAAAATTTTGATAAGGATAATTATTATTATTAATTAATTAATTATTAATTATTATTAATAATTAATTATTATTAATCGATAAATAAATCAAAATTTATTAAAAAATAAAATCGAAAGATAAATAAATAAATAATAATAATAATAATAATAATAATAATAATAATAATAATAATAATATTTATTTGATTATAAATAATTTTTGAATTCATCTTAAATTCCAAACAGATAAACCAATAAAACTTTCAATAGATTTAAAAAACTTTTTTTTTTTCCCTTTTTTTCCTTTTACTGCTTTCCTTTTTTCTTTTTCTTTTCTCTCTGTTTTTTCACCTCCATCTTTATCATCATTCTCGCCCCTTTATTTTTAAGAGAAATTTTTTTTTTTTAACTTTTAACGAATAAAAAGTTTTTCCTTTTTTTTTTTTTTTTTTTAAAATCTTTCGACAAACCAGTGTTCAAATTGGACAATTAAAGACAAAAAAAACTCTTTAAAAAGGAATTAAAAGGAAAAAGAAAAAGAAAAAAAAAAGAATGAACCGGCGGCGACGATGGTGGTGGTGGTGGCGGCGGCGGCGGCATTGGCGACAACGTTTTAAATAAGAAATTTACAAAAAGACTAATTTAAACTTTTCCTGCCTTCCTTCCTTACTTTTTTTTTCTTCCATTTTTTTCCTTCCTTCCTTTTTTTTTCTTCTTCTTCTTCGTTTTAATGGCAATTAAAAAAACATTTAAATTTTCAATGGAAAATAATAATAATAATAATGATAATGATGAAAAAATAAAAAATTAAAAAAAAAAAGAAATCTTTTTGGCGACACTGCGACAAAAAACAATGAAAAACAATTATCGATAATAATAATAATAATAATAATAATAATATTAAATATGGGGGAGAAAAAAAATCCGCCATATTGTTTGAATAAAAAAAAATGTGAGGGTCATCTTGAATTTCCTTTGAGATTTTTTTTTTTTTTTTTTTTTATTATCAAAACGAAGAAATTTGAATCTTTTCCCGAAAACTTTCCCTCCGAAAGAAGAAGAAAAAGAAAAAATCTCTGCCAATTTAAAAAACCGCCGTTTTTTTTTTTTTAAATCTTTCGCCGCCGCCGTTTATCCGCCTCCTCCTCCTCCGCCTCTTTCTCATCCTCCTTCCCCTCCGCTTCTTTTTCTTTTTCATTTGAAAAAAATTTCCTTTTTTTTAACTTTTGGCTAAAAATCCTTTTTGTAATAATTAATTGTAATTTAAAACTAAAAAAAAAAACAAAAAATTTTTTTTTCTTTTTCTTTTTTTTTTTTTTGGCTCAACTCGGAGAAAAATTAAATGATGATGATGATGATGATGATAACTCGTGAATTTTGACTTTAAAAATATGGTATTATTTTCCCTTTTTTCTGTCTCTCTCTCCCCTCCCTCCTTCTCCCTCCCCCTCCCTATTTTTATTTTATCACTTTATTTTATATTAAACGATTTGATTAAAAAAAATAATAAAAATGGCGCCTACTAAATTTTTTGGACTATAAAAACTTTTTCTTCTTTTCTCTATGAAAAATTTAAAAAAAAAAAGGGCGCCAAAATTACTGTGGACAACAATTACATTAAATTTAGGAATTTAAATTAATATTTTTCATGTTTTATTATTATTTTTCCAGCGGAAAATAAACGTCATTGAAATTTTTTTAATTTTTGTTTTTTTTTTATTCCAGGAAATTTAACAAAGAACCAATCAGAGAATTCGAGTTTTCGTATATTAAAAAAAGGAATAAAATCATCATTATTATTATTATTTTAAGGGGTAAGTTTTATTTTTGTTTTTACATATAGTTGTGGTAAAAAAAAAAAAATGATATGGAGAGAGAGAGAGAAAAAAAAAACGGGGAAAAAATTTTCCAGAGCATCTTTTTTTTTTTTTTTGTCACTTTTTTCTACTTTTTCACTTCTTCCTTCACTTTTTCATTTTTTTTTTCTTCCTTTTTTGACGTTTCAATTTTCTCAGGTAATTTTAATATTAAACAAAAAACAAAAAAAACAAAAAAAGGGGGAAGAAGTGAAAAAGAAATTTTTTTTTGGTTTTTCTACCGACTGACTGTCTCTGACTGACTATAGGGTTGCGAAAGAAAAAAGTTTTTGTTAAGGGGCGGGGAAGGAGAATGCAAAACGGAAACAGGGGGTGACATTTTTCATATTAAAAAAAAAAATAGTTGAGGTAGTGATAAAACAAAACAAAAATGGGAAAAATGGGAATAAAAAGGTGTGAGGGTAGTTACGTGCATCCGTCGGGAGGATTATATTGGCAGCACTGTTAGAAAACGGAAACTAAAAGATACATATTGATTATTAATTGATTGATTGATCAAGGTATATGAACCTACAATTCGGAAATAGCAGAAGTTCTTTTGGAAAAACAAAAGACAAATTACAAAACAATAGAAAAATTCCGGGCGTACTGGAATAATTTATAAAAAAAAAAAAAAATGATAAAAATTCTAGAACGAAATTATGGGGAAACCCCCCCCTCCATTCTCCTCCCTAAAATGTCGTGACTAAATGTTAAAGAGTAATAATAATAATAATAATAATAATAATAATAATAATAATAATAATAATAATAATAATGATAACAATTAAATTTAAAAACAAACATGAAAAAAAAAAAAAAAACTAAAAATTCAATATATTGTTATATTCGGTTCGTTCTTTATTTTTGTAAGTAATGAACAAGCACTTAAAACTATCACAAAACTAATATTAATAAACAAGAACTTATTACAGCTAGACTAAAAATCAAAATGAACCAACGCCAAGCTGTGTAGCTTGCCTATATTACTTTGGTCTTTCGTCAGTCAACTGTTTCGAACGTTTAACAATGGGAACTAGCAAACACTTGCAAATAAAATAAAAGAAATAGTCTTTAGAAGCTTCGCTTCTAAAGAAGAACAATTCGAGTTCGTCGCCAGTCTTTTGTTTATAAAAATTTGAAAATGTGAATATTGAGTACGGGATCATAACACCTCCCCCCTTAAGACGGAAAACAATTATTTGAAAAAGAATTTGTTTTCTCCTCTTGTTCGGATTTGACAGCTTCCTATGTCGGGTTCTGAATGGTTCCGTCCAGGTTGAGACTCCTTGAGTAGTAGTAGGTGCTATGTCTTCTGTATGGTAGACTGTTGTATCTCTTCACATTGGCTTCTTATCAGGAACATCATTTTAAGCTTTATAGCTGCAAGTAGTAGAACCTTTCCTAGGCAATACTCGTTAGTGAACAATGTTTCATAAAGAGTAAAGATAAAAGAATAAAATCATGAGACATGAATTCGAAACAAAATTGACATAAGTTCTGAAAAATACAAGAATTTTATATAGGGTACATAGAAAAGAATAAATGGATTAATAATAAAATAAATGATGATTAGCTATATGGGAAAAATAAAAGGATTAAATTATTATTATTTTGGATTTCTCTCTTTAGATCAACTACTCAGAACACGGTTTTGTGATAAGTAACTTCCTTGTTACGGGTTTTTAATAAAACGTTTTTGCCAGATTTTTTCTTGACCTCGTATGGACCCTTAAATTTAGGACTAAGTTTTTTATTTAGATTTCCTCTTGCTAATTTTTGACTGATTTGAATCTTCTCTTTTTCATTAGACGATAGGTGAACTTTACTTAGTAAAAATAGCTTTACCTCAGGAATACTCTCTTCGTGAAAATCGGTTGACATAAGAATGGATGCTTTCTTCCTAGATTTCTTGGTACTGGAATTCCATTTCCGCTTTTTAGTATGCTTCCCAAAATTATGCTTGTGAATTTTTTTAGTAGCTCCTATATTTTTATTTGAAATTTTTGTTTCCTTTTGAATTTCAGCTTTAGGATGATTTTTAGGTTTTGAATTCTGTATGGATGATCTTTCTTCTTTTACTTTTAGACCTTTTTTCTTATTTTTATTTTTAGGAAGTAATGGTGCTTCTTTAGCCTTTTTCTTAGATAAATTTGTAGAGGGTGCTTCTTTAGCCTTTCTCTTAGATAAATTTGTAGAGGGTGCTTCTTTAGCCTTTCTCTTAGATAAATTTGTAGAGGGTGCTTCTTTAGCCTTTCTCTTAGATAAATTTGTAGAGGGTGCTTCTTTAGCCTTTCTCTTAGATAAATTTGTAGAGGGTGCTTCTTTAGCCTTTTTCTTAGATAAATTTGTAGAGGGTGCTTTTTCCTCTTGAGCAGGAATTGATCCTGGTAAAGAATCTGTTTTCTCTTCAACTTCAAGTTTGGATTCTGGTAAAGGATCTGTTTTCTCTTCAACTTCAAGTTTGGATTCTGGTAAAGGATCTGTTTTCTCTTCAACTTCAAGTTTGGATTCTGGTAAAGGATCTGTTTTCTCTTTAACTTCAAGTTTGGATTCTGGTAAAGGATCTGTTTTCTCTTCAACTTCAAGTTTGGATTCTGGTAAAGGATCTGTTTTCTCTTCAACTTCAAGTTTGGATTCTGGTAAAGGATCTGTTTTCTCTTCAACTTCAAGTTTGGATTCTGTAACTTCTAAAATTTTAAGTTTTTCCTTCAATTTTATTGTGTTATCTTCACAGTGGATACATGTTGATTTTTGTCTGCGATTAATCAATTCTTTTATCAGTTGACTATGGGGTTTCTTGTCTTGGTATAATTCTATTAATTTCGTTTTTACGTCATCCCAATTATCAAAATCGTACAAAGAAATTCGAATCTTGGCATTACCAGTGATTCTGGAGTAGATGAATCTGAAGAGTGGATACTTATTCTCTTCAGAGGACAATTCGATAGCATTATCACAATCAGAGATAAATGCATTAAGTTGGTTCCTTTCTCCGGAAAAGAAATTAGGACTAGACTACACAAGAAATCAAGGGGTATTTGGGATGGGTTGAAAACAGGTTGATCAAGTTTAGGCATTGTTCACAAAATGAGTTACCTATTACTACTACTTACAATATAAAGAAATTCTGATAAAGAGTTAAAACCCACCAACATGAAACGAATTACTTAAGAATTCTCCGGTTTCTTGTCGTTCAGAATGATCCTACCGACTGCGCCAAAATTTTAATATGTTATATTCGGTTCGTTCTTTATTTTTGTAAGTAATGAACAAGCACTTAAAACTATCACAAAACTAATATTAATAAACAAGAACTTATTACAGCTAGACTAAAAATCAAAATGAACCAACGCCAAGCTGTGTAGCTTGCCTATATTACTTTGGTCTTTCGTCAGTCAACTGTTTCGAACGTTTAACAATGGGAACTAGCAAACACTTGCAAATAAAATAAAAGAAATAGTCTTTAGAAGCTTCGCTTCTAAAGAAGAACAATTCGAGTTCGTCGCCAGTCTTTTGTTTATAAAAATTTGAAAATGTGAATATTGAGTACGGGATCATAACAATATATTTAATGTTCGATAATAACAATTGGTAATCCTCCTTTCTCCCTCCCTCCTCTTTTCTTCTCTTTTTGTTTTTATTATTATCATTATTATAATTCGATTTCTTTTTTTTTTTTGAATTTCGGTGTTCGTTCACCTTTTTTCTGATGCCACGTGCGTGTTTGAAATATCGATTATGGTGAAACATTTTAAAAAAAAAAGATAATAATAATTTTTTAAATCTATTTTTAATATAATTTTGTTTACTTTTGTGTTTATATTTTTTTTTTATTTGAAAAAAAATCTATTTCGTTGCGTTTCTAGAAAGTTCTATTTCTCATTAAAAATATAATTTTTTTCGTTAATAAAACGGAAATCGTAGTGTTTGGGAATTTGCAAAAAACAATTTTGTTTTTGCGAACGGCTTTTTCAAAAAAAAAACAAAAAAAAACTTTGCTTAATCGGAAGTTAACCTTTTACCTTTTTCTTCTTTTTCCTCTCCCTTCTCTCTCCCTCCTCCCGAACAAAAGCGGAAGTAAATAAAATTTAAAAAAATTTTTTACCCTCCCCCCTTCCCATTTTTCTTTCCATGTTTGATTTTTTTTTTATTTGATTGAAAAAAAAAAAAGGCTGTTGTTTACTACGTTTCCTCATATTTTTTTTCCCTGTTTAATAAACCGAAAGGAAAAATCTCTTATTCCGGTTCTCTTTTTTCTTCTTCTTCTTTTTCTTTTTTTTCTTCCTTCCCCGGAGGATTTCCCGCCATTTTCATAAGCGTAACGTACGAATAAAACGAAAAAAGGTATAGGAAAAAAACAAAAAAAAATTTTTTTTTCTTGCTGTTTTCACCACCTTAAGCCCGTAATTTTTTTTGTACTTTTTCACGTAATATTTTTGGTCGTACGCGCACGCGCACACACGCACGAGAACATATATCTTTATGTGTAAGTATCGTAATAATAATACTGTATTTCCACTGTCAAACGCATTTTCTGTCACAATAAGGAGAAGAAAGGAGAGCACATAAAGCCTTTTGAAATTTCCCATGAGAACGAATATACGGGCAGTAGTGAAACTAATATTTTCGGGTTAAAATATAAATACTTTCTTTTCTTTTTTTTTTGTTTTATGTTTTTTTTCCTTTTTCCTCCTTTCTCCACCCCTAACCTCTACCCCCTTCCGTTTTCATATCTTTTTAAAAATTTCATAGACTCGAAAAACGCAAATTTTCTTTCGAGACTTTTCCAACATAATCAAAAAAAAAAAAAAAAAAAACTGATTATTTACAAACGTGGTAAAAAATAAAGATGAATAGATTCTTGGTGAAAAAAAAATAATAATAATAATAACGATTTATCATATTTTAAAGTTTCTTATTTTGAATGTGACGTAAAAATTTATCAAGCTGATTTTTTTTTTTTTCTCTTCCCCCCAAAGGTTTTCCGTAAGAAAATTCAAAAGAATGATTCCTGCTGATATTCGTGACGTGTTTCCTTTTTTCTCTTTTTTTTTTTTAGTTTTTCTCTTTTACTGAAAGAACAAAAGAAAAAAGAAAAAAAAGAGAGTGTAAAACAGTTTACGAAAGTTTTTAAACTTTAAAAAAAAAATTACCTTTTATTACTCTTTTTTTTTTTTTTTGTAAAAATAATAAAATTACGAAACGCGTCCAAATCGTTATTATTCACTCGTCGTAAAAATTTAAAAATCAACGAATCCGTTCGAAAGGGCGAAGAGAGGGAGGGAGGAGTGGATGGGGGAAGTAACCGTCATTTTTTCGAGCCAAGTAAATATTTCTGACAATACTATGACAAATGATAATCTCCCAAAAAAAAAAAGCATCAAAAATTTCATAAAACCGAAAAAAAAAAACCCCAAAAGTCAAATTTATCATAAATCTAAATGATTCTTCTGCCAGCTGCAGCACAACCGAAACCGTAAAAAAATGGGGAAAAGCGCGAAAGTGTTTTTTTTTTTTTTTTTTTATTAAATTTATGCGTTCACGATGCGTGTAATACAATATATCGTGTTTTTTGTAGTTGTTACGTTTTTCTATTTTTAATTTGACGTCATCATCATTCGCAGGAAAATTCAAAATCAAAAAAACCCTTTAAGAAATCAAAAAAAGATTTAATTAAAATTAATAAACTTTTCGGAAATCGGTTTAAAACGGGAACAGTACGAAAGAGAAGGGACGGGGAGAGGGGAGGGTAGGGGGCAGGAGGAGAGCAAACAAAACGATTGCCAAAGTGACAACGACGATGACAACGACGACATTATTACCTCGATATTATCGACAATACCCTTTGGGTAAAAAATCTTTTAAAACGACGGTGACGACGAAGACAAAAAGTTGAATTTTTTTTTTTTTTTTGTATTAAGTTAAAAGTTCTTATTTCACTTTTACTTCCACACATTTTCCAACCAAAGTAATCAATGTTCCGGAAGAATAAAAACAAAATTCTTCTATATTTAATTAACCGAAAATTAAAACTTTTAATCCCGTTTTTATTCATTCAATATCACACAATTTTAAAACGCGTGAAATCATTCCAAGGCCTTAGCAATTTAACTTTTGAACTAAAAAGGATGAACTCTCTCTTTCTCTCTCTCTCTCTATCTATCTCTATCTATCTCAATCATTTTACACTGTTGTCCATCATCACCAGTACCACCACCACCTCTGTTTCTAATTGATTTTAAACATCCTTTTCGCCTCTGGACACACACACAAACACACACAACCCTTTTTAACATTAATAAATTAAATTTGTTAAAGACAGTTTATTTCAACTTGAATTTTATTTATTACCCTCTCTTTTCTCACTATGGGAGGAGGGGAGAGTAAGAGAGAGAGAGAGAGGCAATAGTCAAGTAAGGTAATTATTATTACCTAATGGTTTTTTTAAAAAAAAATTGAACTCACCACTCTTTTGCATTAACGTAATAATTATTATAAAAAATTAGTATGATTGTTTTGTACGTAATAAAACAATAAGCGAAACATTTTGTTAATTTTTTTTTTCTTTTTTTTTATTATTACTCTAATGAAATTATTAACATTTTTCTTTCCGCAATTTAATAAATACTAAAAGGGGTTTCAACCCTTATGAGGAGTAAAATATAAAAATGAAAATATTACCTCCCACGAAAGAAAATGAGGGAAAGGTGGATTACATTTTGTTTATATCGGGTGTGTGAGTAGGAGGAAGGGAGAGGAGGGAGAGGAGGAGCGTTTGATACTCTCTTGGGATTTTTTTTTTTTTGTTATTTCTTGCAAATTATTACCATCAGGTTCATTAAACACGAATCCAAAAGGGTGTGTCAGGAGACAAAGGTAAAACAACATTATTTTTCCCTAAGATTTTTTTTTTTATATACATTTAAAGCTGAACGTTATTAATAATAATAATAAAGTTTAAATCTACCGTATTCGTTTTTTCAGTATCAAAGATCTCCCTTCCCCCTCCCTCCCCCTCCAAAAAAAAAAAAAACTTTACAACCGGTTTCAAAACAATAATCCCTCTTGTTTTTTTTTTTTTTTTGTTAATTTAAATCGTCGTTTTTAATTATCATAAAAAAAAAACGGGGAAAACGTTTAAGCCTAAAATTCCAGAATAATCGAAAAGAAAAAAAAAATAAAATAAAAAATCAACTTCTTGAGAAAATAATAAAAAGGAAACAAAAAAAAAAGAAAAAAAAAAAAAAACTAATCTCGATGTAAAATGCAATAATTCACAACAGCCTGCAGCTGTTGGATGCTGTGTGTAAGTGTGTCCAACCCTCATCGCTTTTCCTATCTTAAATCTTTTGGAATCTTTTTTTAATTGTTTCTTATAATTTTCTTTAATTTTTTTTTTTTTTTAACTCGACGCCACCATTTCAATTTCAGACATCTTGATCGGCATGTCCACAAACATCATTCCTTCCTTCCTTCGTTCGTTTTTTTTTTTTTTTTTGTTCTTCTTTTTTTAATTTGGATTTCCGTTGAGTCATTGCGCACCCGCACGCATGCACGCACACAAACGACATTTTATTTTATTGATTAATTTTTTTTTTTTTTTCTAAAACTTTTAACGAATCCAAACGAACGGTGGTTGATTCTCATTTATTTATCGAACAAAAAAAAAAAAAAATTAATTTATTATTCAATTCATTTACGTAGTTAAATATAGTTTTAATGCGAAAAGAAAAAAAAAAACGTTTCAAACAAACAAACAAACAAAGAAAAAAAAAAAAAACTGGAACCCGTAATAATAGTAATACTAGAAAAGAAACACGCCATTTGTAATAAAGTCAAATTGATTCTTTTATTTTGATGGAATTCATAAACCGTCAATGAATGTTTGTTTCATTATTATTGAAGGAATAAAATTGAAAGACATTAACGTTCCCACGAGTGAGAGAAAGAGAAAGAGAGAGAGAGAGAGAGAGAGAGAGAGAGAGAGAGAGAGTGAGAGAGGTGTTTCGTATTGAATAGAGAAGAATGTAAATTTTAATGGAATCCAATGTGTCAACGGGAACGGGCAGGATGATGGGTTTCATATGGTCTTAACGTGTAACCAACCAAACACGGACCGTCACAACAAAGAAATTAAAATGTTTTATTATTATTATTATTATTATTCGCAAGAGTATAAACAACGGCGCGTGAGGAAAGTTTTGATTGATTAACGAACCACGCGAGAGAATGTTTGTATGACCGATGACGTCACAACACATACATACATACATATTTCATTTGATTAATTTATCATTAACAACTCGCACGGATATACGTCACAAAACAATGACGTCATAACAAATGCTAAAAGAAAAAAAAATTTTTTTTAATTTTGTTTTTTTTTTTTACCCTTTAGGGTTTTGCGTTCCAAAAAACGTTTGAAAGTTTTTTTTTCTTTTTTTTCTTTTTCTTTCCGTTCGATTATTTGTTTTATACAAAATACTTTCATGATTGTACCTAAAGAAATTTAAGGTTACTTCCGTATTTATATTGTTTGTTCCTGGATAAAACCAAACACTCCAGCGGGCGTATTATTAATTTTCTTTTCATTTTTCTTCTCCATTAATACTCTAAAACTTCGCATTAAGTTTTTTTATTTTTTTATTTTTTATTTTGTTTTTCATCCTTTTCAATCTCTTTTTTTTTTCTTTTTCCAGTATAACAAAATTTTGTTAAGAAATAAATAACTTCATCTTTTCTCCAAAAAAAAAGTAAAAAAAAAAAAAAACTCTTTAAGAAAAGTTCTTAAGAAAGCTCTGGAATACAAAAAAAAAAATATTTACACAAAAAAAGGAAAAAATTAAAAAAAAAAAATTACTTTACGAAACATTTTTTTTCTTTATTTTTTTGAAAAAAAAAAAAAAATCGGGGAAAAAGAAATAAATAAAAATACCTAAAAAAAAAATAACCGAGAGTTAATTAAAAAATTTAAAGACACGATGCGGGTTTTCTTTTTTTTTTTTCTCTCTCTCCAAAAAGGGGGGACCCCGTTTCCAGTTTTTTTTATTATTTCTCCATGCAAACAGTTTTTTTTTTTTTTAATGAAATTGTTTGGAATTGACAGAATATCCAAAGAACCCCGTAGAAACCTTTTTTTCCTCTTTCTCTTCTTTCTCTTCTTCCTCTTCTTCCTCTTCTTCTTCTTCTTCTTCTTCTCTTTCTTCATCTATTTTTACTTTTTTTATTTTTTTATCTTCTCAACCTTTTTTATTCATCTTATTCACTTTTCATTTTCTCATAAAATTTTTCTTTTTTCCTTTTTCCTTTTTTTTAAAAAAAAAAATTAAATTGTACTTGCTCTTGACGTTGACCTTTAACCTTTAAAAAGATTAAATCTTTATTATTATTATTATTATTATTATTATTATATATATATATATATATTTTCCCATTCATTTTTTTTACTCATTTTTGGTTTTGTCATTGTTACATTTTATTAAAAAAAAAAAAATTGATTGAAATCAGGCGAAAAAAAAAATATCGTTTAAGTATAAAATTGAAATGTCAAAATAAGGCCGTAAAAATGTGTGTGTGTGTGTGTGAGAGAGAGAGAGAGAGAAAGAGGGGGGCGGAGGAGAGAGAAAGAAAGAAAGAAACCGAACCATGAAATTAAAAAAAAAAATTTTAAGAAAAAACAAAAACATCATCGACAGGAACGACACCAGTAAAAAAAAAATAAAAACAAAAACAAATTTTGGGGGAGAAGAAGGGGAGAAGTCACGGTAAAAATTAAAAAAAAAAAATGAAAAGCAGGAAAGTTATAAAAAAAAAAAAAAAAACAATTTACGAACCTTTCAAATTAATTTTTTTTGGGGTGGAAAATTCAGGAAAAGGAAAAAACAAAAAAACAAGGAAACCAACCTTTTTTTTTTTTTTTTTTTCAAAATGGCGGGTATAGAAAAAAATCTCTCTCTATATATATATAATTTTATATAAAAATTATTTTATTCTTTTGCAAAAAAAAGAAAAAAAAAACAAAACAAATGTTTACGACAGGAACGACAGGAATGACAGAAACGAAAATTTTTTTTTAATAAAACGAAAAATTGCGGCGTCGTCCTCGTAACCTTTTAAACGTAAAAAAAAAAAAAAAAAAAAAAAAAAAAATTAAATACGACGATGACGTCACATTATTGTAAATTTTTTTTTATTATGAACGCAGTAAAATGGTGGGGAGGGGGGGAGTGCGGAACGGGATTTTGGATAAAAATCGACGGTACTGTTTAATATACACTATCGCGATCACACTCCAGCATACTGTTTTTTTTTTATTATTATTTAAATAAATTTAATGTTAATCCGTTGCTGGAATAAAATTATCGTGTTTGACCGCGTTTTTCAATTAACATGCAGGACCGGGGCCCTTCTCTATCCTTTCCCATACCCCTCCCCTCCTCTGCACTCCCCTCACCTCTCCCGAGTCATTTGTTTTTACGCGAATCGACAGAGACTCGATTTTTGACGACTTTAAATTCGTTTTCGTGTTTTCGTAAAGTAATGCTGGATCGACCTTAGGAAACCACATACCCGCTACCACCACCACCGCCACGCCACCGCCGACTAAGTACGAATATATGTTGTTTTGATAATTTCACGAGTGCTTGTCGCATCCGGCGTATAAAAGATATTTGTTTACTTTATTATTTTTCAAACGATGACCGCCATTTTTAAAAAAACGTTTAAACCTTTGAATGGCAGTAT